>NC_068441.1:25738205-26028205 GCF_023373465.1 Oncorhynchus keta | reverse complement strand
GAGAGAGGGGAGAGACTGGGAGTGGGGAGAGAGACTGGGAGAGAGAGAGAGAGAGAGAGAGAGAGAGAGAGAGAGAGAGAGAGAGACTGGGAGTGAGGAGAGAGAGAGACTGGGAGTGGGGAGAGAAGAGAGAGGGGAGTGGGAGAGAGAGAGAGAGAGACAGAGAGAGAGACTGGGAGTGGGGGGAGAGAGAGACTGGGGAGTGGGAAAGAGAGAGACTGGGAGTGGAGAGAGAGAGACTGGGAGGGATTGGGGAGAGAGAAAGACTGGGACTGGGGAGAGAGAGAGACTGGGAGTGGGGAGAGAGAGAGACTGGGAGTGGAGAGAGAGAGAGACTGGGAGTGGGAGAGAGAGACTGGGAGTGGGAGAGAGAGAGAGACTGGGAGTGGGGAGAGAGAGAGACTGGGAGTGGGGAGAGAAGAGACTGGGAGTGGGGAGAGAGAGACTGGGAGTGGGAGAGAGAGAGAGAGACTGGAGGAGAGAGAGACTGGGAGTGGGAGAGAGAGACTGGGAGTGGGGAGAGAGAGAGACTGGGAGTGGGAGAGAGAGAGAGACTGGGGAGGGGGAGAGAGAGAGACTGGGAGAGAGAGAGAGAGAGGGGAGTGGGAGAGAGAGACTGGGACTGGGAGTGGGGAGAGAGAAAGACTGGGACTGGGGAGAGAAGAGACTGGAGTGGGAGAGAGAGAGAGACTGGGAGTGGGGAGGAGAGAGACTGGGAGTGGGGAGAGAGAGAGACTGGGAGAGAGGGAGAGAGAGAGACTGGGAGAGGAAGAGAGAGAGAGACTGGGAGTGGGGAGAGAGAGACTGGGAGTGGGAGGGGAGAGAGAGAGACTGGGGGGTGGGGAGAGAGAGAGACTGGGAGTGGGGAGAGAGAGAGACTGGGAGTGGGGAGAGAGAGAGAGACTGGGAGTGGGGAGAGAGAGAGACTGGGGGGGGAGGAGAGAGAGACTGGGAGTGGGGAGAGAGAGAAGACTGAGTGGGGAGAGAGAGAGACTGGGAGAGAGAGAGACTGGGAGGAGAGAGAGACTGGGAGAGACTGGGGAGACTGGGGAGAGAGAGAGACTGGGAGTGGGGAGAGAGAGAGGGACTGGGAGAGACGGAGTGGGGAGAGAGAGAGACTGGGAGTGGGGAGAGAGAGAGACTGGGAGTGGGGAGAGACTGGGATTGGGATTGGGGGAGAGAAAGAGACTGGGAGTGGGGAGAGAGAGAGACTGGGAGAGGAGAGACTGGGAGTGGGGAGAGAAAGAGACTGGGAGTGGGGAGAGAGAGAGAGACTGGGAGGAGTGGGGAGAGAGAGAGAGACTGGGAGTGGAGGAGACTGGGGAGGGAAAGAGAGAGACTGGGAGTGGGAGAGAGAGAGAGACTGGGAGTGGGGAGATTGGAGAGACTGGGAGAGAGGGGAGAGAGAGAGAGACTGGGAGTGGGGAGAGAGAGAGACTGGGAGTGGGAGAGAGAGAGAGACTGGGAGTGGGGAGAGAGAGACTGGGAGTGGGGAGAGAGAGAGACTGGGATTGGGGAGAGAGAAAGAGACTGGGAGTGGGGAGAGAGAGAGACTGGGAGTGGGGAGAGAAGGAGACTGGGGAGTGGGGAGAGGGAGAGACTGGGAGTGGGGAGAGAGAGAGACTGGGAGTGGGGAGAGAGAGACTGGGAGTGGGGGAGAGAGAGAGACTGGGGAGTGGGGAGAGATAGAGACTGGGAGTGGGAGAGAGAGAGAGACTGGGATTGGGGGAGAAAGAGACTGGGAGAGGGGAGGAGAGAGACTGGGAGTGGGGAGAGAGAGACTGGGAGTGGGGAGAGAGAGAGACTGGGAGGAGGAGAGAGAGACTGGACTGGGAGAGAGAAAGAGACTGGGAGTGGGGAGAGAGAGAGACTGGGAGTGGGGAGAGAGAGAGAGAGAGAGAGAGAGAGAGAGAGAGAGAGAGAGAGAGAGAGAGAGAGAGAGAGAGAGACTGGGAGTGGAGAGAGAGAGAGAGAGAGAGAGAGAGAGACTGGGAGAGAGAGAGACTGGGAGTGGGGAGAGAAAGAGACTGGGAGTGGGGGAGGGAGAGACTGGGGAGTGGGAGAGAGAGAGAGAGGATATATATATAGATAGAGACTGGGGAGTGGGGAGAGAGAGACTATATAGTATATATAGATATATAGAGATATATATATAGATAGAGAGATATATATATGGGGAGATATATATAGAGACTATATATATATATAGATATATATATAGAGAGATATAGACTGTGATGGGAGAGAGAGAGACTGGGAGTGGGGAGAGAGAGAGACTGGGGAGTGGGGAGAGAGACTGGGAGACTGGGAAGAGAGAGAGACTGGGAGTGGGAGAGAGAGAGAGGGGGAGAGAAAGAGACTGGGAGTGGGGAGAGAAAGAGACTGGGAGTGGGGAGAGAGAAGAGACACTGGGAGTGGGGAGAGAGAGAGACTGGGAGTGGGGAGAGAGAGAGAGGAGACTGGGAGAGGAGAGACTGGGGAGTGAGGGAGAGGGAGAGACTGGGAGTGGGGAGAGAGAGAGACTGGGATTGGGGAGAGAAAGAGACTGGGAGAGAGAGAGACTGGGAGTGGGGAGAGAGAGAGAGACTGGGAGTGGGGGAGAGAGAGACTGGGGAGAGAGAGAGACTGGGAGTGGGGAGAGAGAGAGACTGGGAGTGGGGAGAGAGAGAGACTGGGAGGAGGAGAGAGAGAGACTGGGAGTGGGGAGAGAGAGAGACTGGGAGTGGGGAGAGAGAGAGAGACTGGGAGTGGGGAGAGAGAGAGAGGGAGAGGAGAGAGAGAGAGAGACTGGAGATTGAGAGAGAGAGAGAGAGAGAGACTGGGAGTGGGGAGAGAGAGACTGGAGTGGGGAGAGAGAGAGAGAGAGAGGAGAGAGAGAGAGAGAGAGAGAGAGAGAGAGAGGGAGAGGGGAGAGAAAGAGACTGGGAGTGGGAGAGAGAGAGAGAGAGAGGGAGAGTGGGGAGAGAGAGAGAGACTGGGAGTGGGGAGAGAGAGAGACTGGGAGTGGGGAGAGAGAGACTGGGAGTGGGGAGGAGAGAGAGAGACTGGGAGTGGGGAGAGAGAGAGACTGGGAGTGGGATAGAGAGAGACTGGGAGTGGGAGAGAGAGAGACTGGGAGTGGGGGAGAGAGACTGGGAGTGGGGAGAGAGAGACTGGGAGTGGGGAGAGAGAGAGAGACTGGGAGTGTGGAGAGAGAGAGACTGGGAGTGGGGAGAAAGAGACTGGGAGTGGGGAGAGAGAGACTGGGAGTGGGGAGGAGAGAGACTGGGAGTGGGAGAGAGAGAGAGAGACTGGGGGAGTGGGAGAGAGAGAGACTGGGAGTGGGGAGAGAGAGAGACTGGGAGTGGGGAGAGAGAGAGAGACTGGGGAGTGGAGTGGGGAGAGAGAGAGAGAGACTTGGAGTGGGGAGAGAGAGAGACTGGGAGTGGGGGAGAGAGAGAGAGACTGGGGAGTGGGGAGAGAGAGAGAGACTGGGAGTGGGGAAGAGAGAGAGAGACTGGGAGAGAGACTGGGAGAGGGAAAGAGAGAGACTGGGAGTGGGGAGAGAGAGAGAGACTGGGAGTGGAGAGAGAGACTGGGAGGGGGAGAGAGAGACTGGGAGACTGGGGGGGAGAGAGAGAGACTGGGAGTGGAGGAGAGAGAGACTGGGAGTGGGGAGAGAGAGAGACTGGGAGTGGGGAGAGAGAGAGAGAGACTGGGAGTGGGGAGAGAGAGAGACTGGGAGTGGGGAGAGAGAGAGAGGGACTGGGGAGAGAGAGAGACTGGGAGTGGGGAGAGAGAGAGACTGGGAGTGGGGAGAGAGAGAGAGACTGGGAGTGGGAGTGGGGAGAGAGAGAGAGAGACTGGGGGAGTGGGGAGAGAGACAGAGAGACTGGGAGTGGGGAGAGAGAGAGAGACTGGGAGTGGGGAGAGAGAGAGACTGGGAGTGGGAGAGAGAAAGAGAGAGACTGGGAGTGGGGAAAGAGAGAGACTGGGGAGTGGGAGAGAGAGAGAGACTGGTAGTGGGAGAGAGAGACTGGGAGTGGGGAGAGAGAGAGACTGGGGAGTGGGAAGAGAGAGAGAGACTGGGAGTGGGGAGAGACAGAGACAGGGAGTGGGGAGAGAAAGAGACTGGAGGTGGGGAGAGAGAGACTGGGAGGGGAGAGAGAAGGAGAGAGAGAGAGAGAGGAGAGGGAGAGAGAGAGAGAGAGAGAGAGAGAGAGAGAGACTGGGAGTGGGGAGAGAGAGACTGGGAGTGGGGAGAAAATAGACTGGAAGTGGAGAGAGGGAGAGACTGGGAGAGAGAGAGAGAAGAGAGAGAGAGAGAGAGAGAGAGAGAGAGAGAGAGAGAGAGAAAGAAAGAGACTGGGAGTGGGAGAGAAGGAGAGAGACTGGGAGAGAGGGAGGAGAGAAGGAGAGAGAGACTGGGAGTAGGGAAAGAGAGAGGCTGGGAGATAGAGAGAGGGACTGGGAGTGGGGAGAGAGAGAGAGAGAGAGACTGGGAGTGGGGAGAGAGAGACTGGGAGACTGAGAGACTGGGAGTGGGAGAGAGAGAGAGGGGGAGAGAGAGACTGGGAGTGGGGAGAGAAAGAGACTGGGAGTGGGGAGAGAAAGAGACTGGGAGTGGGGAGAGAGAGACTGGGAGTGGGGGAGAGATAGAGAGAGACTGGGAGTGGAAAGAGTGGACTGGGAGAGAGAGAGACTGGGGAGTGGGAGGAGAGAGACGAGAGAGAGAGAGAGAGAGGGAGAGGGGAGAGAGAGAGAGACTGGGAGTGGGAGAGAGAGAGAGAGAGAGACTGGGGAGAGAGATAGGGGGAGAGAGAGAGACAGAGTGGGAGAGAGAGCAAGACTGGGAGTGGGGAGAGAAAGAGACTGGGAGTGGGGAGAGAAAAGAGACGGAGTGGGAGAGAGAGAGAGACTGGGAGTGGGGAGAGATAGAGAGAGACTGGGAGTGGGGAAAGAGAGAGACTGGGAGTGGGGAGAGAGAGACTGGGAGTGGGGAGAGAGAGAGACGGAGTGGGGAGAGAGAGAGACGGAGTGGGGAGAGAGAGCAAGACTGGGAGTGGGGATAGAAAGAGACTGGGAGTGGGGAGAGAGAGAGACGGAGTGGGGAGAGAGAGAGACTGGGAGTGGGGAGAGAGAGACTGGGATTGGGATTGGGGAGAGAAAGAGACTGGGAGTGGGGAGTGAGAGAGACTGGGAGTGGGGAGAGAGAGACTGGGATTGGGATTGGGGAGAGAAAGAGACTGGGAGTGGGGAGTGAGAGAGACTGGGAGTGGGGAGAGAGAGAGACTGGGAGTGGGGAGAGAGAGAGACGGGAGTGGGGAGGAGAGAGACTGGGAGTGGATTGATAGAGAGAAAGACTGGGACTGAGAGAGAGAGACTGGGAGTGGAGAGAGAGGATAGACTGGGAGAAAGAGACTGGGAGTGGGAGTGGGGGAGAGACTGGGGAGGAGAGAGGGAGAGACTGGGGAGTGGGAAGAGAGAGAGAGACTTGGAGAGGAGAGAGAGAGACTGGGAGTGGGAGAGAGAGAGAGACTGGGAGTGGGAGTGGGGAGAGAGAGAGACTGGGAGTGGGGAGAGAGAGAGACTGGGAGTGGGGAGAGAGAGAGAGACTGGGAGTGGGGAGAGAGAGAGACTGGGAGTGGGGAGAGAGAGAGAGACTGGGATGTGGGGAGAGAGAGAGACTGGGAGTGGGAGGGGAGAGAGAGACTGGGAGTGGGAGAGAGAGAGACTGGGAGTGGGATTGGGGAGAGAGAAAGACTGGGACTGGGGAGAGAGAGAGACTGGGAGTGGGGAGAGAGAGAGAGAGACTGGGAGTGGGGAGAGAGAGAGACTGGGAGTGGGAGTGGGGAGAGAGACTGGGAGTGGGAGAGAGGGAGAGACTGGGAGTGGGAAGAGAGAGAGAGACTGGGAGTGGGGAGAGAGAGACTGGGAGGGGGGGAGAGAGAGAGACTGGGAGTGGGAGTGGGGAGAGAGAGAGACTGGGGGTGGGGAGAGAGAGAGACTGGGAGTGGGGAGAGAGAGAGACTGGGAGTGGGGGAGAGAGAGAGACTGGGAGTGGGGAGAGAGAGAGACTGGGAGTGGGAGGGGGAGAGAGAGACTGGGGAGTGGGGAGAGAGAGAGAGACTGGGAGTGGGAGAGAGAGAGACTGGGAGTGGGGAGAGAGAGAGATGGGAGAGGGGAGAGAGAGAGAGACTGGGAGTGGAGAGAGAGACTGGGAGTGGGGAAGAGAGAGACTGGGAGTGGGGAAAGAGAGAGACTGGGAGTGGGGAGAGAGAGAGACTGGGAGTGGGGAGAGAGAGACTGGGAGTGGGGAGAGAGAGAGACTGGGAGTGGGAGAGAGAGAGATGGAGTGGGGAGAGAGAGCAAGACTGGGAGTGGGGAGGGAGAGACTGGGATTGGGATTGGGGAGAGAAAGAGACTGGGAGTGGGGAGGAGAGAGAGACTGGGGAGAGAGAGACTGGGATTGGGGAGAGAAAGAGACTGGGAGTGGGGAGTGAGAGAGACTGGGAGTAGGGAGAGAGAGAGACTGGGAGTGGGGAGAGAGAGACTGGGAGTGGGGAGAGAGAGACTGGGAGTAGGGAAAGAGAGAGACTGGGATGAGAGAGAGAGACCAACAAAATAGGAGAGAGAGAGAGATATATATATATAGAGTATATATATATAGAGAGAGAGAGACTCCCAGTAGGAGAGAGAGATAGATAGATATATATAGAAAGATATAGAGAGAGAGAGAGATAGAGACTGGGAGAATCTCAAGAGACTGGCAGTGGGGAGAGAGAGAGACTGGGAGTGGAGAGAGACCACTGGGAGCAGAGAGAGACTGGGGAGTGGGGAGAGAGAGACTGGGATTGGGGGAGAGAAAGAGACTGGGAGGGGGAGAGAGAGAGACTGGGAGTGGGGAGAGAAGGAGACTGGGAGTGGGGAGAGGGAGAGACTGGGAGTGGGGAAGAGAGAGAGACTGGGAGTGGGGAGAGAGAGAGACTGGGAGTGGGGAGAAGAGAGACTGGGAGTGGGGAGAGATAGAGACTGGGAGTGGAGAGAGAGAGAGACTGGGATTGGGGAGAGAAAGAGACTGGGGAGTGGGGAGGAGAGAGACTGGGAGTGGGAGAGAGAGAGAGACTGGGAGTGGGGAGAGAGAGAGACTGGGAGGAGGAGAGAGAGAGAGACTGGGATTGGGGAGAGAAAGAGACTGGGAGTGGGGAGTGAGAGAGACTGGGAGTGGGGAGAGAAGGAGAGAGAAGAGAGAGAGATATATATATAGAGAGAGATATAGATAGATATATAGAGATGGGGAGTGGATAGAGAATATATATATATATATAGAGAAGAGATAGAGAGAGAGACTGGGATGTCGAGAAAGAGACTGGGGGTGGGGAGAGAAAGAGACTGGGAGTGGGGGAGGGAGAGACTGGGAATATATATAGAGAGACAGAAACAGAGAGGATAGAGAGAACAGAGACTGGGATGGGGAGAGAGAGAGAGAGAGATGAGAGAGATAGAGAGAGAGAGAGACTGGGGAGGAGAGAGGGAGAGAAATATACTATATATAATATATATAGAGATAGAGATAGAGAGACTGGAGAGTGGGGAGAGAGATAGACTGGGAGTGGGGAGAGAGAGATACTGAGTGGGGAGAATCAGACTGGGAGTGGGAAGAGAGAGAGAGACTGGGGAGTGGGAGAGAGAGAGACTGGGAGTGGGGAGAGAAAGAGACTGGGGGTGGGGAGAGAAAGAGACTGGGAGTGGGGAGAGAGAGAGAGACTGGGAGTGGGAGTGGGGAGAGAGAGACACTGGGAGTGGGGAGAGAGAGAGAGACTGGGAGTGGGGAGAGAGACTGGGAGTGGGGAGAGAGAGAGACTGGGAGTGGGGAGAGAAGGAGACTGGGGAGTGGGGAGAGGGAGAGACTGGGAGTGGGGAGAGAGAGAGAGACTGGGAGTGGGGAGAGAGACTGGGAGTGGGGAGAGAGAGAGACTGGGAGTGGGGAGAGATAGAGACTGGGAGTGGAGAGAGAGAGAGACTGGGATTGGGGGAGAGAAAGAGACTGGGAGTGGGGAGGAGAGAGACTGGGAGTGGAGAGAGAGAGAGACTGGGGAGTGGGGAGAGAGAGAGACTGGGAGTGAGGAGAGAGAGAGACTGGGATTGGGGAGAGAAAGAGACTGGGAGTGGGGAGAGAGAGAGACTGGGAGTGGGGAGAGAGAGAGATTTCCTCAGAGAGAGAGAGAGAGAGAGAGAGAGAGCAGAAGGTCAAAGAGGGAGAGAGAGAGAGAGAGAGAGAAAGAGACTATAGAGAGGGGGAGATGAGACCATGATATCAGAGATATGGGAGACCTTAATATAGACAAGAGAGGGAAAGAGAAGAAAGAGAAGTGAAGGGAGAAGACTGGGAGTCTGGGAGAGAGAGAGAGAGAGAGAGAGAGGGAGAGAGAGAGAGAGAGAGGCAGACTGTGTGGGGAGAGAGACAGACTGGGAGTGGGGAGAGAATTATGGGGAGAGGAGAGAGAGACTGGGAGTGGGAAGAGAGAGAGACTGGGAGTGTGGAGAGAGAGAGACTGGGAGTGGGGGAGAGAAAGAGAGACTGGGAGTGGGGAGAGAGACTGGGAGTGGGGAGAGAGAGAGAGACTGGGAGTGGGGAGAGAGAGAGAGACTGGGAGTGGGGAGAGAGAGAGACTGGGAGTGGGGAGAGAGAGAGAGACTGGGAGTGGGAGTGGGGAGAGAGAGAGACTGGGAGTGGGGAGAGAGAGAGAGAGAGTGGGAGTGGGGAGAGAGAGAGACTGGGAGTGGGGAGAGAGAGAGAGAGAGACTGGGAGTGGGGAGAGAGAGAGAGAGACTGGGAGTGGGAGTGGGGAGAGAGAGAGAGAGACTTGGAGTGGGGAGAGAGAGAGACTGGGAGTGGGGAGAGACAGAGAGACTGGGAGTGGGGAGAGAGAGAGAGACTGGGAGTGGGGAGAGATAGAGAGAGACTGGGAGTGGAGAGAGAGACTGGGAGTGGGGAAAGAGAGAGACTGGGAGTGGGGAAATAGAGAGACTGGGAGTGGGGAGAGAGAGAGACTGGTAGTGGGGAGAGAGAGACTGGGAGTGGAGAGAGAGAGAGACTGGGAGTAGGGAAAGAGAAGGAGAGAGAGAGAGAGAGAGAGAGACTGAGAGTGGGGAGACAGAGACAGGGAGTGGGGAGAGAAAGAGACTGGAGGTGGGGAGTGAGAGAGACTGGGAGTGGGGAGAGAGAGAGAGAGAGAGAGAGAGAGAGAGAGAGAGAGAGAGAGAGAGAGAGAGAGAGAGAGAGAGAGAGAGAGAGAGAGACTGGGAGTGGGGAGAGAGAGACTGGGAGTGGAGAGAAAAAGAGACTGGAAGTGGAGAGAGGGAGAGACTGGGAGTGGGGAGAGAGAGAGAGAGAGAGAGAGAGAGAGAGAGAGAGAGAGAGAGAGAGAGAGAGAGAGAGAGAGAGAGAGAAGAGAGAGAAAAGAGACTGGGAGTGGGGAGAGAAGGAGAGAGAAAGAGAGAGAGAGAGAGATATATAGAGAGAGAGAGAGAGAGATAATACAGACTGGGAGTGGGGGGAGAGAGAGACTGGGAGTAGGGAAAGAGAGAGGCTGGGAGTGGAGAGAGAGAGAGGGACTGGGAGTGGGGAGAGAGAGAGAGACTGGGAGTGGAGAGAGAGAGAGAGACTGGGAGTGAGGAGAGAGAGAGACTGGGAGTGGGGAGAGAGAGAGACGGAGTGGGGAGAGAGAGCAAGACTGGGAGTGGGGAGAGAAAGAGACTGGGAGTGGGGAGAGAAAGAGACGGAGTGGGGAGAGAGAGAGACTGGGAGTGGGGAGAGATAGAGAGAGACTGGGAGTGGGGAAAGAGAGAGACTGGGAGTGGGGAGAGAGAGAGACTGGGAGTGGGGAGAGAGAGAGACGGAGAGAGAGAGAGAGAGAGAGAGAGAGAGAGAGAGAGAGAGAGAGAGGAGAGACTGGGAGTGGGGAGAGAGAGAGAGAGAGAGACTGGGAGTGGGGAGAGAGATAGACGGAGTGGGGAGAGAGAGAGACAGAGTGGGGAGAGAGAGCGAGACTGGGAGTGGGGAGAGAAAGAGACTGGGAGTGGGGAGAGAAAGAGACGGAGTGGGGAGAGAGAGAGACTGGGAGTGGGGAGAGATAGAGAGAGACTGGGAGTGGGGAAAGAGAGAGACTGGGAGTGGGGAGAGAGAGAGACTGGGAGTGGGGGAGAGAGAGAGACGGAGTGGGGAGAGAGAGAGACGGGAGTGGGGAGAGAGAGCAAGACTGGGAGTGGGGATAGAAAGAGACTGGAAGTGGGGAGAGAGAGACTGATTGGGATTGGGGAGGGGAGAGAGAGAGAGACTGGGAGTGGGGAGAGAGAGACTGGGATTGGGATTGGGGAGAGAAAGAGACTGGGAGTGGGGAGGAGAGAGACTGGGAGTGGGGAGAGAGACTGGGATTGGAGAGACTGGGAGAGAGAGAAAGAGTCTGGGAGTGGGGAGAGAGAGAGACTGGGAGTGGGAGAGAGAGAGACTGGGAGTGGGGAGAGAGAGAGAGACTGGGAGAGAGTTGTGGAAAGAGAGAGAGACTGGGAGTGAAAGAGAGAGAGAGACTGGGGAGTGGGGAGAGAGATTTGGGGGAGAGATTTGGGGAGTGAGAGAGAAAGAGAGAGACTGGGAGTGGGGAGAGAGAGAGAGAGAGACTGGGGGAGGAGACAGAGAGACTATATATAGAGAGAGAGACTGGGATTGGGGAGAGAGAGAGACTGGGTATAGAGAGATATAGAGACTGGATATGTATAGGGAGAGACTGGGATATAGAGAGAGACTATAGGGAGAGAGAGAGGAGATAATAGAGACATTTGAGAGAGAGAGAGAGAGAGAGAGAGAGAGAGAGAGAGAGAGAGAGAGAGAGAGACAGAGAGACTGGATGTGTAATGTTTAGAGAGAATTTTTGTGGGAGTTTTTCACTAGGATATAGGGACTGGGAGTGGGAGAGAAAGATGGGAGAGTTGAGAGACCTGGAGAGAGAGAGAATGAGAGAGAGAGAGAGAGAGATAGAATAAAGCCCTTGAGAGAGAGAGAGCGAGAGAGACTGGGAGAGGGAGTGGGGAGAGAGAGAGAGAGAGAGAGAGAGCGAGAGACTGGGAGTGGGGAGAGAGAGAGACTGGGAGTGGGGAGAGAGAGAGACTGGGAGTGGGGAGGGAGAGAGACTGGGAGTGTGGAGAGAGAGAGACTGGGAGTGTGGAGAGAAAGAGACTGGGAGTGGGGAGAGAAAGAGACTGGGAGTGGGGAGAGAGAGAGAGTCTGGGAGTGGGAGTGGGGAGCGAGAGAGAGTGTGTGTTTGTGAGCCTGGTTGTGATTAAGCATCTCAGGCCTCATCCACAAACACCAATTATACAGCGAGGAGCTGCAGCTCTCGTAGCCAGATAGGTGACTCAACCAGAACTGGTTGAAAATAAGGTGACGACATAATAAGGTGCCGAGACAGAAAATAGGCCATCCCAGAAGACAAGGAGAACATGTTTCACCCCATTGAGTTTGTATTGTGGTTAGAGAGTCACCTACAGCTCTAATGTTTCCTCTGTCTAGTCTATCTGAGACTGTTAATCCCTTTGCCATAGCAACGTAAAGTTCAATTTAATCGTCCCATTATTACTAGTGACCACTTAATTATTGGACTGGCCCATATTGTAATTTGGGTTTATTGGACTATTACTTCTCCGATTCCTCTCGATTCCAAATCAACGTGTTTGGCTTGCTTCCCTGACAAAGTCCCCCTGTAAAAGTCATTTTTAAACCGTGATCCGATGGACAATGCTCAATCAGACCTTTTCAAATGCAGAAGTCTGAATTCTTGCTTTCAAAGTATAATATGATTCTCTGCCCAACTTCTCCTTCACAGCAAGCATCCTTGTTCCTCTTCCTCAAATGGTGAGATTCATCTTGGCTCTGCTGAGTTGACCTGCATTAGCATCTCACCAGTCATAGACTGTCAGTATGTATGGCTGTGGTAGAACCATATGACTGTATAGCATGTCAACTGTGTACATTGCGGTGTCTTGCTGTGGGGGTAAGTGGGAGAATAATGGTAGCAGCACTCTGGAACAGACAGATATCAGCTTCATTAGAAGTGATTAACATTGTAGAAGGGAGCCTTTGATGTTAGCGCTCATCCCTTTTCTTTGCAGTAATTACATGTGCAGTTTTCACCCCGGCTCAGTGAAACCCTATCCTGCTATCTCTCTCACTCTGCCTCAGACCCCTCTCTCCTCTTTGTCCTTTTCCCCAGAGTTTGTTGATTGATTAATGTTGAGATAGGGTTTAGACGGAGGGACAGGGGTGTGTTTGTGTGTGTGCGTGAGAGAGAGAGAGAGAGAGAGAGAGAGAGAGAGAGAGAGAGAGAGAGAGAGAGAGAGAGAGAGAGAGAGAGAGAGAGAGAGAGAGAGAGAGAGAGAGAGAGAGTGAGAGTGAACCTACACTGGAGGGGGATGCAGTGAAAGTGGATTAGTCTTCAGTCAGAGCCCATGCCTCTCAGGGTCATTATGGTTACCAGCGTTAAGGAATTAAACAATCGATGCCTTGTCAGACTGGAGCGCTGCAAGGGAAACTAATGGCGTCTGTTCTGGCCTAGTGCCATCACTGTAGAGGGATCGAGATAGAGAGGGGGAGTGAGGGAGGGAAGGATGGAGAGAGGAAGAGAGATAGGGTTGGTGGGAGAGAGGTAGAGAGAGATGGAGAGAAAGTCGGGAGAGACAGGCAGAGAGAGAGGGCTGTGATGTCTAATGTCACTGTGGTTGTCTCTGCAGTCAGCCAGCAATGGGATCACACAGCAGCTGTATTGTTTAGTGTGAACAGCAATCAGCCTTAGTAGCCCTCATTTAGTAGCTATGCTTAACTTAATGGCAAGTCATCAACCTTCTGCGGGAGTTCAGATATTTGCTCTGACCATCACTTTTGGTCTGTTGTCTGTTGAATAGACACCCTAATCAGATAGTAGGCCTTATAAATATTGAAATGATAAAAGCAGAGACAAATGGCAGGTATGTCCTGTATGTTACAGTAACACTTGCATTACTAATCCCTCTAACGTCACCTCCTCTCTGTGTTGTGTTCAGGAAGGACCAGCACCTGCTGTCCAGTGTGAACTGCTGGTACCTGGTACTGAACCAGACCAGGAGAGAGAGCAGGGACCACGCCACCCTCAATGACATCTATACCAACAACGTTATCGTCCGCCTCGCCCAGATCAGCGAGGACGTAATCCGCCTCTTCAAGAAGGTCAGTTAATACGTCAGTCATCCCTCTGTCCGTCCGTCTGTCTGTCCCTCTGTTTACACCTTTCCTTATCACCAGTGCCAATGTGGTCAGAGGCAAAGATACAAAAGAGTTCTGGCTTTTTGTGTGAGTTTGCTGAGCAGTACTGGGCAGCGTGATCATACACAATTAATACCAGGCCTCATTGGTTTCTTTTGGTTAGAACCGCATTCAAACCAGCTTTCAAACCAGGGCTTTTGAAATGAGTCTGAAAAAGCAATTTGCCTTCATCCTTTCCGTACTCCAACTTCGGTGTACAGATTGATGGTAGGTTACCGTGAGACTGTGAGCAGCTACATTACCAGCTGACCTGTGTGTCAGCACATTGTATACCTCCGTTGGTTCCATGTGACCTGTGTGTCAGCACATTGTATACTTCCGCTGGTTCCATGTGACCTGTGTGTCAGCACATTGTATACCTCCGTCAGTTCCATGTGACCTGTGTGTCAGCACATTGTATACTTCCGCTGGTTCCATGTGACCTGTGTGTCAGCACATTGTATACCTCCGTCAGTTCCATGTGACCTGTGTGTCAGCACATTGTATACCTCCGTTGGTTCCATGTGACCTGTGTGTCAGCACATTGTATACCTCCGTCAGTTCCATGTGACCTGTGTGTCAGCACATTGTACACCTCCGTCAGTTCCATGTGACCTGTGTGTCAGCACATTGTACACCTCCGTCAGTTCCATGTGACCTGTGTGTCAGCACATTGTATACCTCCACTGGTTCCATGTGACCTGTGTGTCAGCACATTGTATACCTCCGTTGGTTCCATGTGACCTGTGTGTCAGCACATTGTATACCTCCGTCAGTTCCATGTGACCTGTGTGTCAGCACATTGTATACCTCCGTCAGTTCCATGTGACCTGTGTGTCAGCACATTGTATACCTCCGTCAGTTCCATGTGACCTGTGTGTCAGCACATTGTATACCTCCGTCAGTTCCATGTGACCTGTGTGTCAGCACATTGTATACCTCCGTCAGTTCCATGTGACCTGTGTGTCAGCACATTGTATACCTCCTGTGTGTCAGTCAGTTCCATGTGACCTGTGTGTCAGCACATTGTATACCTCCGTCAGTTCCATGTGACCTGTGTGTCAGCACATTGTATACCTCCGTCAGTTCCATGTGACCTGTGTGTCAGCACATTGTATACCTCCGTCAGTTCCATGTGACCTGTGTGTCAGCACATTGTATACCTCCGTCAGTTCCATGTGACCTGTGTGTCAGCACATTGTATACCTCCGTCAGTTCCATGTGACCTGTGTGTCAGCACATTGTATACCTCCGTCAGTTCCATGTGACCTGTGTGTCAGCACATTGTATACCTCCGTCAGTTCCATGTGACCTGTGTGTCAGCACATTGTATACCTCCGTCAGTTCCATGTGACCTGTGTGTCAGCACATTGTATACCTCCGTCGGTTCCATGTGACCTGTGTGTCAGCACATTGTATACCTCCGTCAGTTCCATGTGACCTGTGTGTCAGCACATTGTATACCTCCGTTGGTTCCATGTGACCTGTGTGTCAGCACATTGTATACCTCCGTCGGTTCCATGTGACCTGTGTGTCAGCACATTGTATACCTCCGTCAGTTCCATGTGACCTGTGTGTCAGCACATTGTATACCTCCGTTGGTTCCATGTGACCTGTGTGTCAGCACATTGTATACCTCCGTCGGTTCCATGTGACCTGTGTGTCAGCACATTGTATACCTCCGTCAGTTCCATGTGACCTGTGTGTCAGCACATTGTATACCTCCGTTGGTTCCATGTGACCTGTGTGTCAGCACATTGTATACCTCCGTCAGTTCCATGTGACCTGTGTGTCAGCACATTGTATACCTCCGTCGGTTCCATGTGACCTGTGTGTCAGCACATTGTATACCTCCGTTGGTTCCATGTGACCTGTGTGTCAGCACATTGTATACCTCCGTCAGTTCCATGTGACCTGTGTGTCAGCACATTGTATACCTCCGTCGGTTCCATGTGACCTGTGTGTCAGCACATTGTATACCTCCGTTGGTTCCATGTGACCTGTGTGTCAGCACATTGTATACCTCCGTCAGTTCCATGTGGCCTGTGTGTCAGCACATTGTATACCTCCGTCAGTTCCATGTGACCTGTGTGTCAGCACATTGTATACCTCCGTCAGTTCCATGTGACCTGTGTGTCAGCACATTGTATACCTCCGTCAGTTCCATGTGACCTGTGTGTCAGCACATTGTATACCTCCGTCAGTTCCATGTGACCTGTGTGTCAGCACATTGTATACCTCCGTCAGTTCCATGTGACCTGTGTGTCAGCACATTGTATACCTCCGTCAGTTCCATGTGACCTGTGTGTCAGCACATTGTATACCTCCGTCAGTTCCATGTGACCTGTGTGTCAGCACATTGTATACCTCCGTCAGTTCCATGTGACCTGTGTGTCAGCACATTGTATACCTCCGTCAGTTCCATGTGACCTGTGTGTCAGCACATTGTATACCTCCGTCAGTTCCATGTGACCTGTGTGTCAGCACATTGTATACCTCCGTCGTTCCATGTGACCTGTGTGTCAGCACATTGTATACCTCCGTCAGTTCCATGTGACCTGTGTGTCAGCACATTGTATACCTCCGTCGGTTCCATGTGACCTGTGTGTCAGCACATTGTATACCTCCGTCAGTTCCATGTGACCTGTGTGTCAGCACATTGTATACCTCCGTCAGTTCCATGTGACCTGTGTGTCAGCACATTGTATACCTCCGTCGGTTCCATGTGACCTGTGTGTCAGCACATTGTATACCTCCGTCAGTTCCATGTGACCTGTGTGTCAGCACATTGTATACCTCCGTCAGTTCCATGTGACCTGTGTGTCAGCACATTGTATACCTCCGTCAGTTCCATGTGACCTGTGTGTCAGCACATTGTATACCTCCGTCAGTTCCATGTGACCTGTGTGTCAGCACATTGTATACCTCCGTCAGGTTCCATGTGACCTGTGTGTCAGCACATTGTATACCTCCGTCAGTTCCATGTGACCTGTGTGTCAGCACATTGTATACCTCCGTCAGTTCCATGTGACCTGTGTGTCAGCACATTGTATACCTCCGTCAGTTCCATGTGACCTGTGTGTCAGCACATTGTATACCTCCGTCAGTTCCATGTGACCTGTGTGTCAGCACATTGTATACCTCCGTCAGTTCCATGTGACCTGTGTGTCAGCACATTGTATGTGACCTCCGTCAGTTCCATGTGACCTGTGTGTCAGCACATTGTATACCTCCGTCAGTTCCATGTGACCTGTGTGTCAGCACATTGTATACCTCCGTCAGTTCCATGTGACCTGTGTGTCAGCACATTGTATACCTCCGTCAGTTCCATGTGACCTGTGTGTCAGCACATTGTATACCTCCGTCAGTTCCATGTGACCTGTGTGTCAGCACATTGTATACCTCCGTCAGTTCCATGTGACCTGTGTGTCAGCACATTGTATACCTCCGTCAGTTCCATGTGGCCTGTGTGTCAGCACATTGTATACCTCCGTCAGTTCCATGTGACCTGTGTGTCAGCACATTGTATACCTCCGTCAGTTCCATGTGACCTGTGTGTCAGCACATTGTATACCTCCGTCAGTTCCATGTGACCTGTGTGTCAGCACATTGTATACCTCCGTCAGTTCCATGTGGCCTGTGTGTCAGCACATTGTATACCTCCGTCAGTTCCATGTGGCCTGTGTGTCAGCACATTGTATACCTCCGTCAGTTCCATGTGACCTGTGTGTCAGCACATTGTATACCTCCGTCAGTTCCATGTGACCTGTGTGTCAGCACATTGTATACCTCCGTCAGTTCCATGTGACCTGTGTGTCAGCACATTGTATACCTCCGTCAGTTCCATGTGACCTGTGTGTCAGCACATTGTATACCTCCGTCAGTTCCATGTGACCTGTGTGTCAGCACATTGTATACCTCCGTCAGTTCCATGTGACCTGTGTGTCAGCACATTGTATACCTCCGTCAGTTCCATGTGACCTGTGTGTCAGCACATTGTATACCTCCGTCAGTTCCATGTGACCTGTGTGTCAGCACATTGTATACCTCCGTCAGTTCCATGTGACCTGTGTGTCAGCACATTGTATACCTCCGTTGGTTCCATGTGACCTGTGTGTCAGCACATTGTATACCTCCGTCAGTTCCATGTGACCTGTGTGTCAGCACATTGTATACCTCCGTCAGTTCCATGTGACCTGTGTGTCAGCACATTGTATACCTCCGTCAGTTCCATGTGACCTGTGTGTCAGCACATTGTATACCTCCGTCAGTTCCATGTGACCTGTGTGTCAGCACATTGTATACCTCCGTTGGTTCCATGTGGCCTGTGTGTCAGCACATTGTATACCTCCGTCAGTTCCATGTGACCTGTGTGTCAGCACATTGTATACCTCCGTCTGTTCCATGTGACCTGTGTGTCAGCACATTGTATCCTCCCGTCAGTTCCATGTGACCTGTGTGTCAGCACATTGTATACCTCCGTCTGTTCCATGTGACCTGTGTGTCAGCACATTGTATACCTCCGTCAGTTCCATGTGACCTGTGTGTCAGCACATTGTATACCTCCGTCAGTTCCATGTGACCTGTGTGTCAGCACATTGTATACCTCCGTCGGTTCCATGTGACCTGTGTGTCAGCACATTGTATACCTCCGTCAGTTCCATGTGACCTGTGTGTCAGCACATTGTATACCTCCGTTGGTTCCATGTGACCTGTGTGTCAGCACATTGTATACCTCTGTCAGTTCCATGTGGCCTGTGTGTCAGCACATTGTACACCTCCGTCAGTTCCATGTGACCTGTGTGTCAGCACATTGTATACCTCCGTCAGTTCCATGTGACCTGTGTGTCAGCACATTGTATACCTCCGTCAGTTCCATGTGGCCTGTGTGTCAGCACATTGTATACCTCCGTCAGTTCCATGTGGCCTGTGTGTCAGCACATTGTATACCTCCGTCAGTTCCATGTGACCTGTGTGTCAGCACATTGTATACTTCCGTCAGTTCCATGTGACCTGTGTGTCAGCACATTGTATACCTCCGTCAGTTCCATGTGACCTGTGTGTCAGCACATTGTATACCTCCGTCAGTTCCATGTGGCCTGTGTGTCAGCACATTGTATACCTCCGTCTGTTCCATGTGGCCTGTGTGTCAGCACATTGTATACCTCCGTCAGTTCCATGTGACCTGTGTGTCAGCACATTGTATACCTCCGTCAGTTCCATGTGACCTGTGTGTCAGCACATTGTATACCTCCGTTGGTTCCATGTGACCTGTGTGTCAGCACATTGTATACCTCCGTCAGTTCCATGTGGCCTGTGGAGTAGTAGTAGAGTAGCAGGGTTGAGGTAGAGCAGGCTAGGGTACCCTCCTGACCCCCTAACCTCCATGGTCCCCTAATCCCCCTGGGCCTCTACCTCTGTTGTGAGCAGCGTCTTGCCCTGTGTCAGCAGAGATGACTGAGGTCTAACCCACACACCAGACCTCTGTTTACACCTGGCAGAACTTCCTGGAGGTGAGACCCAGCCCGCACTGGCATCCTCCATTCACACACTACTGTGCATGTGTGTGTGTGTGTGTGTGTCGGCAGGAATGTGAATGGGGGGGAAAAGCAACACTGTAGAGAGCACCTGCCAGGGCTGAAAACAGAACAACACAGCCTCCTGCCAGTTAGTGAAGTGTCCTCAAGTAGCTTTTCCTCTGGCTGGTAATATGAATGGAGCTATGTGCGCTCGCTGGCAGGCCTAGAGGTGACAATGAATAACATGTTAAAGAAATATGCTGCGTAGTTTTGTAGCTGTCAAGCAAATGAATGGAGGAGAGAGCTGAGTAGGCTACAAGTGAATCAAGCAGCCCATGAAAGAAAGACCCAGGGATGCCCAAGATTTCTGATATCCAGACAGTCATGAATCAATACTCCATAGATAGTGCCATTTTCATGCGATCTGACCTTTGTCTTGACCAGGCCTTTTCTAGACCTGATCTGTCCAGGGGAAAAGACACAGGTCTTTGTTGTAGTATCTTTCCTCAGTGAGTTGTTCTCTGTTGGAGGTTTAGTAGCCTCTGAGTCTGTGGAAGGTCAATTGAATTACTCTTGCGTGTCGTAGCACACGCCTTCTTTGCCATTCATTATTTTCCATAGAACACACAGCCTCTCGTTGATTATCCCTTACGTATATCACCGGTATGACAAAAAAATAAAAATGTTCACCTAGTCGGCTCAGGGATACAAACCAGCAACCTTTTGGTTACTGGTCCATCATTGTTAACCGCTAGGCTAACCGGGTGTGGTATAGGCTACGGTATAGGCTGCTATACGACACCCCCTTGTGCATTATTGCTTAATTAAAGCACCCATGTCGAGCTATGGCTCAGTGGAGAACTGCAAAGTCTCAGTGGGTTGCAGAGTTCAGAATCCGGTCAAGACAAATGGAACAAACAATAGAATCAGGCTGCACTGTGTTCTTCCTCCTTTTTGTTTTAGAGAGAAGAGAGTATTTCATGAATGTATTATTTGTAGTTCAGCACAATCTGACTTGTCACATCTATATTCTTACTGTGTGTTGCATCAGGATTGTCCACTCCCTGCTCTGCTCCACATTGTCTCCCTCTGCAGTGTCTGACATCAGAGCCACCATGCATACAAATGCCATTCAACTGCTGCCAGGAGGCTTTCACATATTTCTCACTAAAAGAGCTTATCACTTATCACGTTCAAGCCAAGCCTCTTTCATATCTGATTTAACAGGGCATGTTCCCTATACAGTTGTGGCCAAAAGTTTTGAGAATGACACAAATATTAATTTTCACAAAGTCTGCTGCCTCAGTTTGTACGATGGCAATTTGCATATACTCCAGAATGTTACAGAATGAACATTCTGGAGAGTGATCAGATGAATTGCAATTAATTGCAAAGTCCCTTTTTGCCATGCAAATGAACTGAATCCCCCCCCCAAAAAATTCCACTGCATTTCAGCCCTGCCACAAAAGGACCAGCTGACATTATGTCAGGGATTCTCTCGTTAATACAGGTGTGAGTGTTGACGAGGACAAGGCTGGAGATCACTCTGTCATGCTGATTGAGTTTGACAGACTGGTAGCTTCAAAATGAGGGTTGTGCTTGGAATCATTGTTATTCCTAGGTCTATCATGGTTACCTGCAAGGAAACACGTGCCGTCATCATTGCTTTGCACAAAAAGGGCTTCACAGGCAAGGATATTGCTGCCAGTAAGATTGCACCTAAATCAACCATTTATCGGATCATCAAGAACTTCAAGGAGACGGCCCAAGAAAGTCCAGCAAGCGACAGGACCGTCTCCTAAAGTTGATTCAGCTGTGGGATCGGGGCACCACCAGTACAGAGCCTGCTCAGGAATGGCAGCAGGCAGGTGTGAGTGTATCTGCACGCACAGTGAGGTGAAGACTTTTGGAGGATTGGACTGCTGAGGACTGGGGTAAAGTCATTTTCTCTGATGAATCCCCTTTCCAATTGTTTGGGGCATCCGGAAGAAGCTTGTCTGGAGAAGACAAGGTGAGCTCTACCATCAGTCCTGTGTCATGCCAACAGTAAAGCATCCTGAGACCATTCATGTGTGGGGTTGCTTCTCAGCCAAGGGAGTGGGCTCACTCACAATTTTGCCTAAGAACACAGCCATGAATAAAGAATGGTACCAACACATCCTCCGAGAGCAACTTCTCCCAACCATCCAGGAACAGTTTGGTGACGAACAATGCCTTTTCCAGCATGATGGAGCACCTTACCATATGGCAAAAGTGATAACTAAGTGGTTTGGGGAACAAAACAGATATTTTGGGTCCATGGCCAGGAAACTACCCAGACCTTAATCCCATTGAGAACTTGTGGTCAATCCTCAAGAGGCGGGTGGACAAACAAAAACCCACATATTCTGACAAACTCCAAGCATTGATTATGCAAGAATGGGCTGCCATCAGTCAGGGTGGGGCCCAGAAGTTAATTGACAGCATGCCAGGGTGGATTGCAGAGGTCTTGAAAAAGAAGGGTCAACACTGCAAATATTGACTCTTTGCATCAACTTCATGTAATTGTCAATAAAAGCCTTTGACACATATGAAATGCTTGTAATTATACTTCAGTATTCCGTAGTAACATCTGACAAAATATCTAAAGACACTGAAGCAGCAAACTTTGTGGAAATTCATATTTGTGTCATTCTCAAAACTTTTGGCCACGACTATACTCCCTGGGAGGTCTGATGATGAAGGTAAAATAACAATTTGGCTACTTCTTTCTCTCCATCTTTTCTCAGTATATTTTAAAGGGTGGAGAGAGACACCAATATTGTCCAAAGCTCAGAAAATTCCATCTCAGCTGGCCCCTCCTCCTGTTGCTATGAGCCCCTCCCTTCGTGATTGATTTCACGTTCCAATTTCTACCCGTCTTCAGCCTGCGAATGTTAGGTCTTGGTTGTTATGGTTAAACCTGTTTGGTGAATCCCATACAAAAATAGATGATGTGCGTTCAAGTATGAAAAGGGTGTGTGTGTGTGTGTGTGTGTGTGTGTGTGTGTGTGTGTGTGTGTGTGTGTGTGTGTGTGTGTGTGTGTGTGTGTGTGTGTGTGTGTGTGTGTGTGTGTGTGTGCCTGCGTGCAAGCTTACGTGCATGTGTGTGTGTGTGTGTGTGTGTGTGTGCCTGCGTGCAAGCTTACGTGCATGTGTGTGTGTGTGTGTGTGTGTGTGTGTGTGTGTGTGTGTGTGTGTGTGTGTGTGTGTGTGTGTGTGTGTGTGTGTGTGCCTGCGTGCAAGCTTACGTGCATGTGTGTGTGTGTGTGTGTGTGTGTGCCTGCGTGCAAGCTTACGTGCATGTGTGTGTGTGTGTGTGTGTGTGTGTGTGTGTGTGTGTGTGTGTGTGTGTGTGTGTGTGTGTGTGTGTGTGTGTGTGAGTGGCCTGTGTGTGTTTAGAGATTAGTCCTGGTGCTTGGCTCTGTGCTGTAGAGTCAGAGAGTAGCAGTGCTGCTGACTATTGATCCCACAGTATTACCCTCCACTATGATTTATGTCCACAGAGGGCCACCTTAGCAGGCAGAACCATAAATCCTAGCAGACATGGACGTATAGGGACCATATATCAGTTTCAATATACACAAAGCTAGGGTCTGGAACAGTAGGGACTCTTAGACAGTGGAGGCTTTGGGGACAATATGGGAGTGTGAAACGTCCTATATATGTGTGAGGGTAGTAATGAAAGATACTGTTAGCCATGAGATAGAGTTTTAGAGAGTAATTACTCATGGTCTCTGCTCTAGAAAAACTTTTCTGAGAAAAGGTTAGTCAGTCATACTTCTGTGAAGTTAGTAAAGGTGTTATTTCCTTTGTGTGCCTACTTCGTTTTCTGTGAATACAGTGATGTGTGGTGTGGGTGGATTCACACACCCCTGTAGTCTCAATCTAGGAACAGATTGCTTTCTGTCGCACGTACAGCCATACTAGCAATGCCTTTCTCTCACTGAGCTCCCACAATACCAGGTGTGTTCCCAGTCTCATCATCACTAGCTAGGTTGTGTGGGATGGCTGTAAATGCTGCAGTGTGCCAGGAAAACATTCCCCACACCGTTACACCACCAACCAGTAGCGTTGACTCCAGACAGGATGGCATCATGGACTCACGCTGCTTACACCAAATCCTGACTCTGCCATCAGCATGACGCAACAGGAACCGGATTTGTCGGACCAGGCGATGTTTTTCCACTCCTCAGTTGTCCAGTGTTGGCGACCATGTGTCCACTGGAGCCACTTCTTCTTGTTTTTAGCTGATAGGAGTGGAACCCGGTGTGGTCGTCTGTGGCAGTAGCCCGTCCGGGACAAGGACCGACGAGTTGGCGTTCCGAGATGCCGTTCTGCACACCACTGTTGTACTGCTTCGTTATTTGTCTGTTTGTGGCCCGCCTGTTAGCTTGTATGATTCTTGCCATTCTCCTTCGACCTCTCATCAACGAGCTGTTTTCACCCACAGGACTGCCGCTGACTGGATGTTTTTGTTAGTCGCACCATTCTCTGTAAACCCTAGACACTGTCGTACGTGAAAAGGAAGCAGGCCCTTTCTGAGATACTGGAACAGTATCTGGCACAGACGAACGATCAAGTCGCTTAAGGTCACTCGTTTTGCCCATTCTAACATTCAATCCAACAGTAACTGGATGCTTCGGTGCCAGTCTGCCACGGCCACGTCACTCACTGTCTGTAGGAGTGAACCATTTTCGTGAATGGGGTGTACCTAATAAACTGGCCACTAAGTGTTTGTCCTTTGTAAAAACACATGACTCAGAGTCCTGGTCCATCTTGAAAGCTGTTAGAAGAACTCAATGTCATTGACACGTCAAGTTTCCATCAGTTACAGCATATTTCTCAAGGCTCCTTTTGAAAAACAACACTGTTCATGACATGACAAAATGACAGTCTGGACATTGGTTGACACCAGGGAAAGATGAAACAGCTGATTGTGCCTTTTCTCAGCTCGAGTCATTACTGATGTAATCTACTTGCATGAGAAATGGAAAGACCTCAATGAACTGCATGATTGTGTGTGACCACATCATATAGGCAAGTAATTAGTAACACTATAACTGCTGATAGGGGTGTTTCCCCATCCACTCAGTACAGGCCCGAAGTGTCCATTTATGAGGTGAGGGATGGGACATTTACTCATCAAGCACCACAACTAAACAGCAGTTTTAACAATCAGCACATAAACATCAGTAGCTAAACATAGCCAACGGAGAGGGGTGGAACTCCAGCACTCTTCAGACAGAGAGAGCGAGGCCAGAGGGGAAGTAGTTCATTCACTACTAGTGGTTGATTGTGTTCCACTGGCTGGTCTGGCTGGAAGTCTCTCTTTTGGAATGATGTATGTTTCTGTCCATCCATCACATCTTTATACTCTATGCTCATTCTCAGGCTGTACTGTACACCTTCTTAAAGTGCTGTCAAGATTCAAATCGGTCCAGACAGTGTCTCATCACCACCCACACACTGAAAAACTTTGCCTATCAGTTTGTTGGTACAGGATATTCATCGCAATTTTAGCTATTTGTTAATATATGACAGTACATTGATTGATGTGCATTGGCCCTAACTGTTTTCCAACCCCTTGTTTTTCAGAGTAAGGACATTGGGATTCAGATGCATGAGGAGCTGGTGAAAGTGACAAACGAACTCTACACTGTGAGTATAACAAAACCAATCTCCTCCCTCCGTCAGAATCAAACTAACTCTACACTGTGAGTACAACAAAACCAATCTCCTCCCCCCGTCAGAATCAAACTAACTCTACACTGTGAGTACAACAAAACCAATCTCCTCCCCCCGTCAGAATCAAACTAACTCTACACTGTGAGTACAACAAAACCAATCTCCTCCCCCCGTCAGAATCAAACTAACTCTACACTGTGAGTACAACAAAACCAATCTCCTCCCCCCGTCAGAATCAAACTAACTCTACACTGTGAGTACAACAAAACCAATCTCCTCCCCCCGTCAGAATCAAACTAACTCTACACTGTGAGTACAACAAAACCAATCTTCTCCCCCCGTCAGAATCAAACTAACTCTACACTGTGAGTACAACAAAACCAATCTCCTCCCCCCGTCAGAATCAAACTAACTCTACACTGTGAGTACAACAAAACCAATCTCCTCCCCCCGTCAGAATCAAACTAACTCTACACTGTGAGTACAACAAAACCAATCTTCATCCCCCTGTCAGAATCAAACTAACTCTACACTGTGAGTACAACAAAACCAATCTCATCCCCTCTGTCAGAATCAAACTAACTCTACACTGTGAGTACAACAAAACCAATCTCCTCCCCCTCAGAATCAAACTAACTCTACACTGTGAGTACAACAAAACCAATCTCCTCCCCCGTCAGAATCAAACTAACTCTACACTGTGAGTACAACAAAACCAATCTTCTCCCCCCTCTCTGTCTCTCAAACTAACTCTACACTGTGAGTACAACAAAACCAATCTTCTCCCCCGTCAGAATCAAACTAACTCTACACTGTGAGTACAACAAAACCAATCTCCTCCTCTGTCAGAATCAAACTAACTCTACACTGTGAGTACAACAAAACCAATCTTCTCCCCTCAGAATCAAACTAACTCTACACTGTGAGTACAACAAAACCAATCTCCTCCCCCGTCAGAATCAAACTAACTTTACACTGTGAGTACAACAAAACCAATCTTCTCCCCCGTCAGAATCAAACTAACTCTACACTGTGAGTATAACAAAACCAATATCCTCCCCCGTCAGAATCAAACTAACTCTACACTGTGAGTACAACAAAACCAATCTTCTCCCCCGTCAGAATCAAACTAACTCTACACTGTGAGTACAACAAAACCAATCTTCTCCCCCGTCAGAATCAAACTAACTCTACACTGTGAGTATAACAAAACCAATATCCTCCCCCGTCAGAATCAAACTAACTCTACACTGTGAGTACAACAAAAAATCTTCTCCCCCGTCAGAATCAAACTAACTCTACACTGTGAGTACAACAAAACCAATCTTCTCCCCCCCGTCAGAATCAAACTAACTCTACACTGTGAGTACAACAAAACCAATCTCCTCCCCGCAGAATCAAACTAACTCTACACTGTGAGTACAACAAAACCAATCTTCTCCCCAGTCAGAATCAAACTAACTCTACACTGTGAGTACAACAAAACCAATCTTCCCCCCCGTTTTCAAACTAACTTTACACTGTGAGTACAACAAAACCAATCTTCTCCCCCCGTCAGAATCAAACTAACTCTACACTGTGAGTATAACAAAACCAATATCCTCCCCCCGTCAGAATCAAACTAACTCTACACTGTGAGTACAACAAAACCAATCTTCTCCCCCCGTCAGAATCAAACTAACTCTACACTGTGAGTACAACAAAACCAATCTTCTCCCCCGTCAGAATCAAACTAACTCTACACTGTGAGTACAACAAAACCAATCTCTCCCCCTCAGAATCAAACTAACTCTACACTGTGAGTACAACAAAACCAATCTTCTCCCCCGTCAGAATCAAACTAACTCTACACTGTGAGTACAACAAAACCAATCTCCTCCCCCGTCAGAATCAAACTAACTCTACACTGTGAGTACAACAAAACCAATCTTCTCCCCCTGTCAGAATCAAACTAACTCTACACTGTGAGTACAACAAAACCAATCTTCTCCCCCCGTCAGAATCAAACTAACTCTACACTGTGAGTACAATAAAACCAATCTCCTCCCCCCGTCAGAATCAAACTAACTCTACACTGTGAGTACAACAAAACCAATCTTCTCCCCCCTGTCAGAATCCATCCCTCTTGATGCATCCCTTCATCCAGACACACTCATCTCACTCCCCACTCCTAGTCTCTCTCTATCTCTCTCTCTCGCTCTCTCTCTCTCTCTCCCCACTCCCAGTCTCTCCCTCTCCCCACTCCCAGTCTCTTTCTCTCCCCACTCCCAGTCTCTCCCCACTCCCAGTCTCTCTCTCTCTCTCTGTCTCTCTCTCTGTCTCGGTGTCATTCTCTCTCTCTGTCTCTCTCTCTGTCTCTCTCTCTCTCTCTTCTCTCTCTGTCTCGCTCTCTTTCTCTCTCTCTCTCTCTCTCTCTCTCTCTCTCTCTCTCTCTCTCTCTCTCTCTCTGTCTCTCTGTCTCTCTCTGTCTCTCTCTCTGTCTTCCTCTCTCTCTCTTTCTCTTTCTCTCTCTGTCTCTCTCTCTCTCTCTCTGTCTCTCTCTCTGTCTCTCTCTCTGTCTTCCTCTCTCTCTCTTTCTCTTTCTCTCTCTGTCTCTCTCTCTCTCTCTCCTTCTCTCTGTCTCGCTCTCTTTCTCTCTCCCTGTCTCTCTCTCTCTCCAACTGCAGTGTTTAGCTCAGATGGAGGGGATGATAAGGAGGAGGAGGAGGGTGACTGTTATGATGATGGAATGGAACATTGCATTTCTCTCCAAGTCGGCCAGCTGCAGGCTGCAGCTCAAATCACATCCACATTGCAGGCTGTTCTGATGCCAGTGGCTGGGCCCACAGTAACAACAATGTAAACTCTTTAACCACCATTTGTTCTACCATCTACTGCATCTTTGTGTCCATCAGGGCTCTGTGCTTTATTAACTCTTCTATAAACGTTCCATTGTTACCAGGGAGAAATAAAGGGCTGTGTGACACTGTGCTTGTGCCCACCTATAGCTCTTCCATGTCTGGAGAGGCTCCAGGCAACTAGCTACCCCCTAAGTACAGCAGACTGGATGAGTTATTCATCTGATGTCATGAGTGACAGCCTATCAAAGGACATGTCCTCCACAACAGCGTGAAAAGAAAGGGGGTTATAGTGAGCTACAAATAGGTGACTAATTTTAACGTGAAACAGAAACATCATCAACCAAGATCAAGGCCAAAGGACCAAAGACAGACTTTCACCTGTAATGCACTATAGCCCTTACCCAGTTAAGTCAAATATACACTGAGTGGACAAAACATTAAGAACAACTTCCTAGTTTTGAGTTACACCCTGCCCTTTTGCCCTCAGAACAGCCTCAATTCGTCGGGGCATGAACTCTACAAGGTGTCGAAAGCATTCCACAGGGATGCTGGCCCATGTTGACAGTTGTCCAGTTGGCTGGATGTTCATTGGGTGGTGGACCATTCTTGATACACACGGGGAAACTGTTGAGTCAAACCGGTGTGACTGGAACCTACTGTACTACCATACCCCGTTCATAGACACTTAAATAGTTTGTCTTGCCCATTCACCCTCTGAATAGCACACATACACAGTTCATCTCTCAAATCTCTCAATTGTCTCAAGGCTTAAAACTCAAGGCGTACACCGATTGAAGTGGTTTTATGACATCAATCATATATTTCACCTGGATTCATCTGGTCAGTTTATGTCATGGGAAGAGCAGGTGTATATATCTCTGCCCGAGATGGCATAGCAGTTCAGATGTCTTTTGTCCTCGTCTTGTTGTGTCCTGTATATATATATATTTACAACTTTTTTTCACATACATTTTATTTTTATTTTCCATCAACTCATCTTCAAAACACTCTCCTGCAACCCACCTCACCAATTTATATTTATAAATAAGTATTATTTACCTCAAATCTGCAATCCTCCAAGAAGCTAGCCAGAAGCTAGCCAGAAACTCCAAGAAGCTAGCCAGAAACTAACCAGAAGCTAGCCAGGAGCTAGCTAGAAGCTAATCAGAAGCTAGTTAGCTTCTTTACTGGCAAATCGTTAGTATTCAGCTAACCACGGTTTGTGGTCATCAGCTATCCTTTAGCTCGAAAATCTATCGCCAGTTTTGTACGGCGCAGCGCGGCTCGGAACGGAACATACCGGACCACTTTTTCTCTCCATGTCCTTGGATTTCAACTGCTCTCTGGACATTCATTCACGGATCTCACAGCTAGCTAGCTGCTATCCGTGTGTCTATCTGCTCTCGTCGATTCCGGAGCAAACATCAATTACTCCGGAGCTAGCCAGCTCCGTCAATCACTCCTGAGCTCCGTCAATCACTCCTGGGCTGCAGTCACCTATCCGGACCCGTTTTACTGCCTACGCGGAGCCCCACCGGGCCTTCACAACTGGACTGCCGACGTTATCTACCCGAAGGAGATCCGGCTGGCTCCTCCGTTGCGACGTTACTTGAACGCCCATCTGCGGCCTGCTAACCGTTAGCTGTCTTACCGGCTGCTCTCAGAATAGACAATCGGACAGTTTATTTATTTTTTATTATTATTATGTTTCTTCTTGGTCCTCTATAACTATATATATTGTTTTTATTTTATTTTTGTTGTTGTGTGATTTGGACTAATCCCCTCTACCACACGGAACCCCACTAATCTACTGCCGGAACACAAGAGGTGGCTGACAACAGACCTCCATCCTATGCTAGCTTGCTACCGATGTCCTGGCTAGCTGTCTAAATCGCTGTGACCCCCAAACCAACCACTCCACTCACTGAACTCTTTTGATCACTCGACTAAGGATGCCTCTCCTTAATGTCAATATGTCTTGTCCATTGCTGTTCTGGTTAGTGTTTATTGGCTTATTTCACTGTAGAGCCTCTAGTCCTGCTCACTATACCTTATCCAATTTATGAGTTCCACCACCCACACATGCAATGACATCTCCGGGTTTCAATGATGTTTCTAGAGACAATATTTCTCTCTTCATCACTCAATACCTAGGTTTACCTCCACTGTATTCACATCCTACCATACCTTTGTCTGTACATTATACCTTGATGCTATTTTATCGCCCCCAGAAACCTCCTTTTACTCTCTGTTCCAGACGTTCTAGACGACCAATTCTTATTGCTTTTAGCTGTACCCTTATTCTTCTCCTCCTATGTTCCTCTGGCGATGTAGAGGTGAATCCAGGCCCTGCAGTGCCTAGCTCCACTCTTATTCCCCAGGCTCTCTCTTTGATGACTTCTGTAACCGTAATAGCCTTGGTTTCATGCATGTTAACATTAGAAGCCTCCTCCCTAAGTTTGTTCTATTCACTGCTTTAGCACACTCTGCCAACCCGGATGTTCTAGCTGTGTCTGAATCCTGGCTTAGGAAGACCACCAAAAATTCTGAAATTTTAATTCCAAATTACAACATTTTCAGACAAGATAGAACTGCCAAAGGGGGCGGTGTTGCAATCTACTGCAAAGATAGCCTGCAGAGTTCTGTCCTACTATCCAGGTCTGTACCCAAACAATTTGAACTTCTACTCTTAAAAATCCACCTCTCTAAAAACAAGTCTCTCACCGTTGCCGCCTGCTATAGACCACCCTCTGCCCCCAGCTGTGCTCTGGACACCATATGTGAACTGATTGCCCCCCATCTATCTTTAGAGCTCGTGCTGCTAGGCGACCTAAACTGGAACATGCTTAACACCCCAGCCATCCTACAATCTAAACTTGATGCCCTCAATCTCACTCAAATGATCAATGAACCTACCAGGGACCCCCTCTAAGCCTTAAACACGGGCACCCTCATAGATATCATCCTAACCAACTTCCCCTCTAAATACACCTCTGCTGTCTTCAACCAAGATCTCAGCGATCACTGCCTCATTGCCTGCATCCGTAATGGGTCAGCGGTCAAACGACCTCCACTCGTCACTGTAAAACGCTCCCTGAAACACTTCAGCGAGCAGGCCTTTCTAATCGACCTGGCCGGGGTATCCTGGAAGGATATTGATCTCATCCCGTCAGTAGAGGATGCCTGGATATATTTTAAAAATGCCTTCCTAACCATCTTAAATAAACATGCCCCTTTCAAGAAATTTAGAACCAGGAACAGATATAGCCCTTGGTTCTCCCCAGACTTGACTGCCCTTAACCAACACAAAAACATCCTATGGCGTTCTGCATTAGCATCGAACAGCCCCCGTGATATGCAGCTGTTCAGGGAAGCTAGAAACCGTTATACACAGGCAGTTAGAAAAGCCAAGGCTAGCTTTTTCAAGCAGAAATTTGCTTCCTGCAACACTAACTCAAAAAAGTTCTGGGACACTGTAAAGTCCATGGAGAATAAGAACACCTCCTCCCAGCTGCCCACTGCACTGAAGATAGGAAACACTGTCACCACTGATGAATCCATCATAATTGAGAATTTCAATAAGCATTTTTCTACGGTTGGCCATGCTTTCCACCTGGCTACTCCTATCCCGATCAACAGCACTGCACCCCCAACAGCAACTCGCCCAAGCCTTCCCCATTTCTCCTTCTCCCAAATCCATTAAGCTGATGTTCTGAAAGAGCAGAAAAATCTGGACCCCTACAAATCAGCCGGGCTAGACAATCTGGACCCTTTCTAAAATTATCTGCCGAAATTGTTGCCACCCCTATTACTAGCCTGTTCAACCTCTCTTTCGTGTCGTCTGAGATTCCCAAAGATTGGAAAGCAGCTGCGGTCATCCCCCTCTTCAAAGGGGGGGACACTCTTGACCCAAACTGCTACAGACCTATATCTATCCTACCATGCCTTTCTAAGGTCTTCGAAAGCCAAGTCAACAAACAGATTACCGACCATTTCGAACCTCACCATACCTTCTCTGCTATGCAATCTGGTTTCAGAGCTGGTCATGGGTGCACCTCAGCCACGCTCAAGGTCCTAAACGATATCTTAACCACCATCGATAAGAAACATTACTGTGCAGCCGTATTCATTGATCTGGCCAAGGCTTTCGACTCTGTCAACCACCACATCCTCATCGGCAGACTCGACAGCCTTGGTTTCTCAAATGATTGCCTCGCCTGGTTCACCAACTACTTCTCTGATAGAGTTCAGTGTGTCAAATCGGAGGGTCTGCTGTCCGGACCTCTGGCAGTCTCTATGGGGGTGCCACAGGGTTCAATTCTTGGACCGACTCTCTTCTCTGTATACATCAATGAGCTCGCTCTTGCTGCTGGTGAGTCCCTGATCCACCTCTACGCAGACGACACCATTCTGTATACTTCCGGCCCTTCTTTGGACACTGTGTTAACAACCCTCCAGGCAAGCTTCAATGCCATACAACTCTCCTTCCGTGGCCTCCAATTGCTCTTAAATACAAGTAAAACTAAATGCATGCTCTTCAACCGATCGCTACCTGCACCTACCCGCCTGTCCAACATCACTACTCTGGACGGCTTTGACTTAGAATACGTGGACAACTACAAATACTTAGGTGTCTGGTTAGACTGTAAACTCTCCTTCCAGACCCATATCAAACATCTCCAATCCAAAGTTAAATCTAGAATTGGCTTCCTATTTCGCAACAAAGCATCCTTCACTCATGCTGCCAAACATACCCTTGTAAAACTGACCATCCTACCAATCCTCGACTTTGGCGATGTCATTTACAAAATAGCCTCCAATACCCTACTCAACAAATTGGATGCAGTCTATTACAGTGCAATCCGTTTTGTCACCAAAGCCCCATATACTACCCACCATTGCGACCTGTACGCTCTCGTTGGCTGGCCCTCGCTTCATACTCGTCGCCAAACCCACTGGCTCCATGTCATCTACAAGACCCTGCTAGGTAAAGTCCCCCCTTATCTCAGCTCGCTGGTCACCATAGCATCTCCCACCTGTAGCACACGCTCCAGCAGGTATATCTCTCTAGTCACCCCCAAAACCAATTCTTTCTTTGGCCGCCTCTCCTTCCAGTTCTCTGCTGCCAATGACTGGAACGAACTACAAAAATCTCTGAAACTGGAAACACTTATCTCCCTCACTAGCTTTAAGCACCAACTGTCAGAGCATCTTACAGATTACTGCACCTGTACATAGCCCACCTATAATTTAGCCCAAACAACTACCTCTTTCCCAACTGTATTTAATTAATTAATTTATTTTGCTCCTTTGCACCCCATTATTTTTATTTCTACTTTGCACATTCTTCCATTGCAAAACTACCATTCCAGTGTTTTACTTGCTATATTGTATTTACTTTGCCACCATGGCCTTTTTTGCCTTTACCTCCCTTCTCACCTAATTTGCTCACATTGTATATAGACATGTTTATACTGTATTATTGACTGTATGTTTGTTTTACTCCATGTGTAACTCTGTGTCGTTGTATCTGTCGAACTGCTTTGCTTTATCTTGGCCAGGTCGCAATTGTAAATGAGAACTTGTTCTCAACTTGCCTACCTGGTTAAATAAAGGTGAAATAAAAAAATTAAAAAATATATATATCCTCGTTATTGTTATTTTGTGTTACTTTTTATAATGTTTTACTTTACTTGGTGAATATTTTCTTAACTCTTCTTGAACTGCACTGTTGGTTAAGGGCTTGTAAGTAAGCATTTCGCGGTAAGGTCAATACTTTTATGTGACAAATCAAGTTTGATTTGATTCTTAATGTTTTGTATACTCAGTGTATGACTGCATAATAATGACATTGGTCTTTTTTATACCAAGTCAATTAGTATCTGTCTAAATGTGGTATACGTTTCAGTAAATAAACTCATGCATTCTCTCCACTGCAGACTATATCTTATTGACTGATCATTTCTAAAGCTCCATGTCCAATCCCACTCTCTAGTCTACACTAACGCATCTACTCTCACCCTGCACATGTACTCAGCACCCCCTGCATACTAAAGGAAAGAATATGAGAGCTCACAGCTCCATCAGCAGCACCTCTGTCTGCCCTTGAGTCTGCCAGGCTTTCCCCATGAGCACAGAGAGATGATATGTTTATGAATGAGACAAGATTGTTTTTCCTCTTAAGCGGCTGGTGTCCAAGCCACTACCCTGTGTGGGTTAAGGCTCAGGGGGGTCGCTCCAGCAGTGGTGTGCTTTTCAAGGTCACAGCCAGAAGAGTCCAAATTCATCAGGGAGCAGACAGTTGAATAGATCACTATTACCCTGCTCCCCCTGCTCTTCAACAGCTAGGCCCAGCCCAGCCTTGGCTTGGATAAATATGTCGGTAGAATAGAATAGCTATGATAATGTTTTATGATAACGGGGAGAGGCTCTCAAATGATCCCTCTCGTCTTCAAGCCCCATCTGCATCATGTGGTGGCCAATCAAAAATCAAACTAATCAAAAACCTACAGCAGTGACTTTTTCCCGAAAGACTCTGATGGCGATGATAATGATGATTATGGTTTCCACTATCGTTATAGTTTTTCTCTGTATAAAATTGCAGTTGAAAAACATTGGGCGGCAAAAAACAAATGGAGCAATTTAGCTCCTAGAACATTTGACGCTATTGGCTAATTGGTAATCAGATGACAGATCTTATGGACTGCGAACAACAATGTATTTAGTCAGAAGTAGAATAGCAGAAATCCCTTTCACATGCACTAACACAGAGGGGAGTGATTTAAGAGTGTTGGGCTTCAGCTATTGTTCAAACATTGTTAAAAGTATCTGCTGCCGCTGAGACAGATATTGATTTGAGGGCGCGAGGCTTGATGCCCGTGGCTTCAATTATATCTAGTGAATCTGAAATGAGAAATGAAAGCAAAGACCTGCAATCTCTTTAGTGGATCACAGAGTCAATTACTCACCTGGCTGTGCTGATCCAGATAGCACAGGAACAAAAAGTCATGCTGCAGTTCACTTGGTTCATTTGTTATTTAACTCTGTCCCACTAGAGGCTGTTTGTCTAATGAATGCAGCAGCACAACACCCTGGTAGTAAGTTTGTTTAAACAAATGATGGAGATGATGGAGATGATATGCTCTCTCAGTCTCCAACCTGGGTCTGAGATGAGCAGAACAGTCTGATACAGACCGTGTCAGTGTTGCAACAGGCCCAGTTTCTCCATCTCTCTCCCGTTTCATTCCGGGTGCTCCTGTAACTGGTAATTGTTATCCATAATGGACATGTTTATTGTGACAGGTTTCCTCACACAACCCATTCATATTTTCCAGTTGACAAACTACAGGAAAACAATTTGGCTTTCATTCACAGGCTCATAGAACACAGAATAAAATAGTGGCACATTTGTGGCAACATGTTAGGTTGAGTGAGGTCTCTTTAATGCTGCAGCCACAGTTTACTTTCAGTGGAAATTGCAATTCTAGGCAATTCAGAAAGTAAACAAAATTCAAATTCTAAAAGTTAGACCCACTGTTCTGTGTTGTCGGTCTGTCTCTGTCTGTCTGAGGGTTAGACCCACTGTTCTGTGTTGTCGGTCTGTCTCTGTCTGTCTGAGGGTTAGACCCACTGTTCTGTGTTGTCGGTCTGTCTCTGTCTGTCTGAGGGTTAGACCCACTGTTCTGTGTTGTCGGTCTGTCTCTGTCTGTCTGAGGGTTAGACCCACTGTTCTGTGTTGTCGGTCTGTCTCTGTCTGTCTGAGGGTTAGACCCACTGTTCTGTGTTGTCGGTCTGTCTCTGTCTGTCTGAGGGTTAGACCCACTGTTCTGTGTTGTCGGTCTGTCTCTGTCTGTCTGAGGGTTAGACCCACTGTTCTGTGTTGTCGGTCTGTCTCTGTCTGTCTGAGGGTTAGACCCACTGTTCTGTGTTGTCGGTCTGTCTCTGTCTGTCTGAGGGTTAGACCCACTGTTCTGTGTTGTCGGTCTGTCTCTGTCTGTCTGAGGGATAGACCCAATGTTCTGTGTTGTCGGTCTGTCTCTGTCTGTCTGAGGGTTAGACCCACTGTTCTGTGTTGTCGGTCTGTCTCTGTCTGTCTGAGGGTTAGACCCACTGTTCTGTGTTGTCGGTCTGTCTCTGTCTGTCTGAGGGTTAGACCCACTGTTCTGTGTTGTCGGTCTGTCTCTGTCTGTCTGAGGGTTAGACCCACTGTTCTGTGTTGTCGGTCTGTCTCTGTCTGTCTGAGGGTTAGCCCCACTGTTCTGTGTTGTCGGTCTGTCTCTGTCTGTCTGAGGGTTAGACCCACTGTTCTGTGTTGTCGGTCTGTCTGTCTGAGGGTTAGACCCACTGTTCTGTGTTGTCGGTCTGTCTCTGTCTGTCTGAGTGTTAGACCCACTGTTCTGTGTTGTCGGTCTGTCTCTGTCTGTCTGAGGGTTAGACCCACTGTTCTGTGTTGTCGGTCTGTCTGTCTGAGGGTTAGACCCACTGTTCTGTGTTGTCGGTCTGTCTCTGTCTGTCTGAGTGTTAGACCCACTGTTCTGTGCTGTCTGTCCTGTGCTATCTGTCTGTCTGAGGGTTAGACCCACTGTTCTGTGTTGTCTCTGTCTCTGTCTGTTCCCACTGTTCTGTGCTGTCTGTCCTATCTGTCTGTCTGAGGGTTAGACCCACTGTTCTGTGCTGTCTGTGCTGTGCTATCTGTCTGTCTGATGGTTAGACCCACTGTTCTGTGCTGTCTGTGCTGTGCTATCTGTCTGTCTGAGGGTTAGACCCACTGTTCTGTGCTGTCTGTGCTGTGCTATCTGTCTGTCTGAGGGTTAGACCCACTGTTCTGTGCTGTCTGTGCTGTGCTAGCTGTCTGTCTGAGGGTTAGACCCACTGTTCTGTGCTGTCTGTGCTGTGCTAGCTGTCTGTCATGCTAGGTTGGGTGAGGTCTCTGCATTAACATGTCAGTGATGCAGCCACGGTTCACTTTAAGTGGAAATCACGTATGTCTGTATTTCCACAATGGAATATGTTCCTGGTAGCTTTCATCAGTGCAAAAACAGAGAGCGTGTTCCTAAGTCAAATAGCCTCAGGGTATTGTCTGAGTGGAGACTCACCGTAACCACACACACCTCCTGGAAGGGAGACCCTGCCTCACCTCAATGTTCCTGCAAATGTCTTTGTCTTTAGCTGCAGGTCTTTTAGTTGTGCTGCTCAAAGTTGACTGGAAACTGGGTTGCCAACTTAGGGAGATGCACACTGCTGACCTAGTTTCTCGAAACACTGGAGTGACTTCTTTCTACTGTGAGCTCTGTCATATACCAGAGTAGATCATAGTTTTTATTTTCTTTGTTTTTTTCTCTTTTGCCTTTCAAATCTTTGTCTTTTTTTTTCTTTTTCTCCTAAGACTTGTAGCACCTTGTGCAGTGGAGCTCTGTTGATGGAAACATAGACTAGATGACATGCTGTTCTTCTGACTAAGAAACCTCACTATCACACAGTAGCAGTCAGATGGAAATAGTAGAGATTCTGTCTGTGTGTTTGAGTTGACATAACTCGAACTAACCCATTAACCCTGTGGTGGTCACATAAGGGTCTAGTACTCTTTCCAGATGAAAGGCAGCCACACCATCCAGTCACATGATGCTACACACAGTGAGCATTAACTACTGGAAGAGAACAAACTAGCGTTAATGTCAGGCTCTCAGTCAGTCTAACATCCTGGGGTGTATCTAGTTATAGTACTGGGTCTCACTCACTGTCGAGTAAAACGCACAGGAGGCGTTTTAAGATGCTTCACACATCAGGGCTCTAATTTACAACGGTGTCTGTCTGTCTGTCTGTCTGTCTGTCTGTCTGTCTGTCTGTCTGTCTGTCTGTCTGTCTGTCTGTCTGTCTGTCTGTCTGTCTGTCTGAGGTTTAGACCCACTGCGATATGCTGTGCTGTCTGTCTGTCTGTCTGCCAGTCATGCTCCATTGAAAACATTATCTGACTGGCATCTGCTGGCTAAATGGAAACACACAACCTACAGTGTGTGTGTGTGCATGTGTGTCTGTCTGTGTGTGCACACGCACGTATTCTTGCTTGTGTGTACACTCACTGAGCTTAGGCCAACAAAGGGGCAAATAACAGCTTCCACATGCCAACGTTGAAGGGAATATATCATGCAGCTTGATGTTAGTATAGCAGAGATTCAAACTATGTGTCATCTCAGGTCACCCATTTGTTCGCTCTACTTCCAGTTTTTGTTCCACCCTCCTCATCCTGTCCTGCTCCTCCAGGTGATGAAGACCTACCACATGTACCACACAGAGAGCATCAGCGCTGAGAGCAAGCTGAAGGACGCTGAGAAGCAGGAGGAGAAGCAGTTCAGTAAGTCTGCTGACCTCAACGTCCACCTGCTGCGCCACGAGGACCGGCCCCAGAGACGCAGCTCCGTCAGGAAGATCGAGAAGATGAAGGAGAAGGTGAGGCTGACACCAAGGCTTGATGACCGTAATAATATCTATAACAGCTGTTGGCTGGGACTGCTGCTGGTACTGTACGTTTTCAGCCTAGTCACTTCCATAAGTGGTATTTTGTGCGCCCATTTTGGGCCAGAGGGATCCTCTCAGTAGTATGTGCATGAAAAGATAGTAAGGCTTTGTGAAAGTGGGTGCAGGTCCATTGTTTAAGCTCACCGTTCTGAGAGAGCCGACCGCCCGGAGCATGGGTCCACAGCTAGACACACATGCGCTCTGAAAGCTGCGTTTTTGGCAAGGGCATGTCATGGTAAAGCCTACACCTGTTGTATTCGGCGCATGTGACAAATACAATTTGATTAGATTTTCAGGGGGAATTTCTGCAATGCATCTCCCTTATCAGTGCAGCTCAGGGAATCAAAAGGCTGTCAGGCCAACAGCTTTCCTCCCTCCTCAGGCTGCCATCTCTACAGAGATGCTGCCAGGAGAACCATACCAACCCCACTCACTAATTATAACTTGCTGTAGCTATGAACGTTATTTCTCTCCGCACTGCCTAGTGACTTCATTTTGCAGGCTACAGTGGCAGTCTCATTCAGAATCCTTCTAGTTACCTCCGAACAAAGAAGGAGAGGAGACAAGAAGGAGAGGAGACAAGGATATGAGACAATCAAGCCATAATCCCCTTTTCTCCAATGTACTGTCTTCATTTGCATGATAATGGACATGTGCAATTTGAGTTAGTGAATCATGTATATTTGAAGTACATGTGTATGTATTTGAAGTACAGGTTATCCAGTATTATCCATCTGGAAGAGGATAATGAGTGGTTTCAAACACACTCACACACAGACACAAGTGGAGGTTTGGCTGTTAAATTGTCTCTCTCTTTAGTCCTGCTTGTGAGCCAAGTCTCAATGATTCTGTGCCGCTGCTTTCCATTTCAGTCAATTGTTTTTGTCAATACCATTATGTATTGGTCTACTAGCATCCATTAGTGATGCTATGTGAACAGCAGACGACTACTTCTTCTGTTTTATGAATCATAATATATCGTAATATTTCCCAGCCGGATGCGTTAAGCAGATGCAGCATGTCCAGTTACCCATAGCAACAAAGCCAGTGCACCATCTAGAGCTATGTGTTATTTCTGCAATGAGAAATGTAAACTGTTTAAATACAGCATATTTCTATAGATTTCATTCTCGTAGATGACCTGTCATTGACACATTGTAAACATGACTTGTTTTATGTGTGGGCACAATTGGAGAACACTCGTGTGACTGTTTGTGTTAGTCTGTTTTTGTTTGCAAGCACACTGGACCGAAACAATATTTTATGGCTATTTCAATTGTTCACATCTGGGCTGTGCAGATTGTTGTGCCAAGTGTTAGCAGACAGACAGAATGGCTGTGAGGGAGTGACTGAAGGACCAGCCTGGGTAGACCACTTATGATATTGTCGACATGGGGCTTCTTAAAAAACATCTCTTACAGTGGACCCCTCTAACCTCTTTCCTTACAACACTAAGCCAGGCCATCAGGCTGCACAGCAATCCTCCTATGTTATTGTGCAAATACCATTTAGCCCACTCAACGTTGCTTCATTTCATGGACTGTTCTCCCCCTCTTTGTCTGCTCTCTATTTCTCTGTCTTTCTCCCCTCTCCTTCCCCCAGAGGCAAGCCAAGTACTCTGAAAACAAGCTGAAGTGCACTAAAGCCCGCAACGACTATTTGTTGAACCTGGCAGCAACGAATGCCGTTGTGGCGAAATACTACATCCACGATGTCTCTGATATGATTGATGTAAGTATGCGATAGACACACAGGCTGGTTTGTGTCTCACAGCTGGGTTTGTCCAATGTTGGTCTCACGTTGGTCTAATGTTGGTCTAACATTGGTCTAACGTTGGTCTAATGTTGGTCTAACGTTGGTCTAAGGTTGGTGTAATGTTGGTCTAATGTTGGTCTGACGTTGGTCTAAGGTTGGTGTAATGTTGGTCTAATGTTGGTCTAACGTTGGTCTAAGGTTGGTGTAATGTTGGTCTAATGTTGGTCTAACGTTGGTCTAAGGTTGGTGTAATGTTGGTCTAACATTGGTCTAATGTTGGTCTAACGTTGGTCTAAGGTTGGTGTAATGTTGGTCTAATGTTGGTCTAACGTTGGTCTAAGGTTGGTGTAATGTTGCTCTAACATTGGTCTAACATTGGTCTAATGTTGGTCTAACGTTGGTGTAATGTTGGTCTAACATTGGTGTAACGTTGGTCTAATGTTGGTCTAACGTTGCTACACTATATATTCTCACCATCTGTTTCACGGTTCTTAGCCCGTTTGCTGTATTACTTCAAGCTGCTCTGTTGGTTTGAAACACTGAAAGTGTTTACCTCCATTTTGTGTCTCTTAATCTCAAACACAATAGTTTGTTCTAAGCCCTCCAGTAAGTACTGTTGTATGTCTAACTGAATGGCTGAATGACTATATCTAACTGAATGACTATATGTTACCACCCAAAAGGCATTGTTATGATTCTTCTGGAATATGAATGATGACTTCCTGTCAAGGGAATGGTTCAGTGTTGACAGTCAGAATACCTTCCTCCTGGTCTTCTCTTCCCTCTCTTACCCCTGTTCTCCTTTCCTCCCTCTGTCATGCCCTCATATATCTGGGAGGGCTTGGAGTGCTGTCAGGGCTAAGGCCCCTTTGGAAGCTGTGCTGAGAGACTTGGAGCGGAGCGTGGCCCTGTTACTGTCACACACCACACTCTCCCAGGGAGCCAACCAAAACACACTGATGGTGAAACATGACCCTGGGTGGCACAGACACACACACACACACACATACACACACACACACACACACACACACACACACACACACACACACACACACACACACACACACACACACACACACACACACACACACACACACACACACACACACACACACACACACATATACACACACACATACACACACACACACACGCACACAGAAACAAATCTGGTCCTATGTGCTTCCTACTTCAAAACAAAACACTTCCCTTTTATTTTACTTCATTCCTCAAATCTACAGTACAGCCAGGGTTTTCACCCTCTTCTTTTGGTCCACTTCTAATAAATAATGTGTTACGTTGAACTGTGTGCAACTTCCCCTCCAGAGTATCCATTGGATTATAGAAATAGAGAGTAATACACAGTTACATGACAGAAAAGACCATACCTAGGTGAACCACCATCATAATTCAAAATGCAAAGCCAATGCAGCCCAGCAGCAAGTATGCTTGAGAAGTCTGTGATTACGGTTGGTGAACAGGGTGAGTTTGCTTTGTGGACCACTAATGGCTGGAGGAATGAAACCCTAGCCAGGGTCTGGGTGCAGGCTCTGTGTATACAGCCAGCTATGTGGCCAGTATGGTTGGCAGAGTTCATTCAGCCCCGGGTTACCTGGTGGTTGTGGCAGGGATCATTCAGCCCCGGGTTACCTGGTGGTTGTGGCAGGGTTCATTCAGCCCCGGGTTACCTGGTGGTTGTGGCAGGGATCATTCAGCCCCGGGTTACCTGGTGGTTGTGGCAGGGATCATTCAGCCCCGGGTTACCTGGTGGTTGTGGCAGGGATCATTCAGCCCCGGGTTACCTGGTGGTTGTGGCAGGGATCATTCAGCCCCTGGTGGTTGTGGCACATTCTGCCCCGGTTACCTGGTGGTTGTGGCAGGGATCATTCAGCCCCGGGTTACCTGGTGGTTGTGGCAGGGATCATTCAGCCCCGGGTTACCTGGTGGTTGTGGCAGGGATCATTCAGCCCCGGGTTACCTGGTGGTTGTGGCAGGGTTCATTCAGCCCCGGGTTACCTGGTGGTTACCTGGTGGTTGTGGCAGGGATCATTCAGCCCCGGGTTACCTGGTGGTTGTGGCAGGGGATCATTCAGCCCCGGGTTACCTGGTGGTTGTGGCAGGGATCATTCAGCCCCGGGTTACCTGGTGGTTGTGGCAGGGTTCATTCAGCCCCGGGTTACCTGGTGGTTGTGGCGGGGATCATTCAGCCCCGGGTTACCTGGTGGTTGTGGCAGGGATCATTCAGCCCCGGGTTACCTGGTGGTTGTGGCAGGGTTCATTCAGCCCCGGGTTACCTGGTGGTTGTGGTGGGGTACATTCAGCCCCGGGTTACCTGGTGGTTGTGGCAGGGTTCATTCAGCCCCGGGTTACCTGGTGGTTGTGGCAGGGTTCATTCAGCCCGGGTTACCTGGTGGTTCTACCACCAGATGTTCCCCCTCTCTCCCACCTCCCTGCTGGTCTACTGCTGGGTGGTTACTGTGGTATTGCCCCTGGCCTGCCTGGCCTCTTCTGATACTCTGAACAGGTCAGGGAGTTGGATACAGAGATCCTGCATATGTAAAGTACTGTATGCCTAGAAACACATGATGCAATTGAATTGAGGCTTGAGGCTAGACAGACTTTTGACAATGAGAGAGATTATATCCAGGATGTTTCTCTTTAAAATGTTCTAAACATCGACTGTGTGAAGTGTGAAGGAGCTGTAGGCTACACAGGGGTCTGCCAGACGGAGACCTCTGATTGACGGCTGTGTGAAGTGTGAAGGAGCTGTAGGCTACACAGTGGTCTGCCAGACGGAGACCTCTGAGTGACGGCTGTGTGAAGTGTGAAGGAGCTGTAGGCTACACAGGGGTCTGCCAGACGGAGACCTCTGATTGACGGCTGTGTGAAGTGTGAAGGAGCTGTAGGCTACACAGGGGTCTGCCAGACGGAGACCTCTGATTGACGGCTGTGTGAAGTGTGAAGGAGCTGTAGGCTACACAGGGGTCTGCCAGAAGGAGACCTCTGATTGACGGCTGTGTGAAGTGTGAAGGAGCTGTAGGCTACACAGGGGTCTGCCAGACGGAGACCTCTGATTGACGGCTGTGTGAAGTGTGAAGGAGCTGTAGGCTACACAGGGGTCTGCCAGACGGAGACCTCTGATTGACGGCTGTGTGAAGTGTGAAGGAGCTGTAGGCTACACAGGGGTCTGCCAGACGGAGACCTCTGATTGACGGCTGTGTGAAGTGTGAAGGAGCTGTAGGCTACACAGGGGTCTGCCAGACGGAGACCTCTGATTGACGGCTGTGTCTCTGTACTGGGTCACTTTGTTGGAGCTGCTTCTTGTGTCTGGCAAGCAAAAGGGGCCATGTCAACCCAAATCCAGCCCCACTGCAGGGAAAGGGATTGTGAGCACGACTCGCTGTGCTTTGCCGCCACAAGCTTTGCAGAGGATAAGGGCCTGTTTGTCATGCCACACAGAAACAGTCACTAGCAGCCAGACATCAAAACAGACATCCACACTGCAAGTCAGCCCTGTCCACCCGAATCAATGGAAATAAAGTACAGACGTCTTTTGCATGCAAATGAACAATGTCATCAGTTCTGCAGTACCAGTATTCTGCCTGTCAGCACTGCTGCTACAGTCTACTCATGATAGGACCATGATTCAATCAAAGCATGGAACTCATTAGAGCCAGGCAGTGTGTTTCCTATGGGATGTGGCCTGTTGAAATACAACTCTGTACCATAAAGAGCTCTGTGCTCCCATATCCTTACTCATTGTACACCAACCCTGTTATAAAACAACCGCGGGTATGGGGGTTTATCATTGGAGTCGAGCGCAACTTCCTGTGTGTTTATGAAAGAGCGTTTAGTGAATCACTAAGCAGTCAGACTCAGGCCCCTCGAAGCCTCTTAGAAACCCACTTGGCTATAGTAATGAGGTTAGTTTATGCAGCTCCATGGTTGAGCTAATTATCTTAGGTGTCCTACTGTACTTGCTTCTCTAATTTGGTGTATTCTATTATTCTATTTCTGCCCGTTAACCCCAAACAGTGTTTAATTTGGAATTTAGTTCATGTTGGAGGTCAGGTTAGTAACATGCTTGTAGGAAATGATCGGAATTGTGTAACTAAATCGTGTGCATGCTAAAGACTGAGTTCATCACATTGCCTTGTGTATAATGAGAGCATGGATTCAGACTGGTTTGTTAGGTTGTTCATAATTAGGGCCAGTATGTTCTTAGACACATGACCTGTGCTGGAAAACTCTGGACCCTAGGCGTATGCTTCCAGTCAGGTCATGATCAACTCCTTTATTATATTCTACTCTTATGTTAGTTATTGTATTATACTATACTATAATGACTGTATCTATAGTGCTGCGACCTGGGCTACCATGCCAGCCTGGCACGTACCTTCAGGACCTACCTGTCAGCTGAGTACAACCTGGAGACTAGTCGCCACGAGGGCCTGGACATCATGGAGAACGCCGTGGACAACCTGGACTCCCGCAGTGACAAGCACAAGATCATGGACATGCACAACCAGGTGTTCTGCCCTCCCATGCGCTTCGAGTACCTGCCCCACATGGGGGACGAGGTGAGAGGTGTTAAATGACTGATACATTTGGTACATTTATAGATTCATACTATATCTTTATCAAAATGTATCCAAGTTACAAGTACAACCAATACATTAAACCATGGAAACCACATTCATGCCAGCAGCAAGCATGTTTTTTCCCAATCCTGTGAGACAGTTTGTCCAGCCCGTACTTCTCTGTCTATGTGTCCTCTCAGGTGTGTCAGGTGAGTGCCCAGCAGCCTGTGCAGACTGAGCTTCTGATGCGCTACCACCAGCTGCAGTCCCGCCTGGCCACGCTCAAGATCGAGAACGAGGAGGTGAAGGATTTTTTAAAATGTACCTTTATTTAACTAGGCAAGTCAGTTAAGAACAAATTCTTATTTACAATGACGGCCTACCCGGCCAAACCCTAACCCGGACGACACTGGGCGAATTGTGCACCACCCTACAGGACTCCCAATCACAGCCGGTTGTGAAACAGCCTGGAATCGAACCAGGGTCTGTAGTGATGCCTCTAGTACTGAGATGTAATGCCTAAGACAGCTGCACCACTCTGGAGTCCATGATAGCGCCCCCCCACCAGTGTGTCTGTTGCTTCCCCCCACTGAGACTGCTCTGTAGCCTCTGTCACCTCTCTCTTTGACATGCCCAAACTCAGCCGGTCTTTAGAGACCATCAGTTCTCATCGCAAGTCCATTTCAGTGGCCCACACACACTCCTTGGGAGCAGAGAGTATATTCAGCTTGTGATATTAACTTGTGTGAAAACACTAATGGGTGCATGTTCCATGTAGATACAGTACATCACTGTTGATGGTCTATTGTGTGTTGTGATGACTGGTCCTTCTCAGTGGGAGCAGCAGGCAGTGCACACACACACACACACACCACACACACACACACACACACACACACACACACACACACACACACACACACACACACACACACACACACACACACACACACACACACACACACACACACACACACACACACACACACATATAAACAAACAAACCTCTCACCCTCTGAGTAGATGCAAGTGCTAACGGAGGTGCTAACGGAGGTGCTAACGGAGGTGCCTGCCCTGATGACTATGCCTCCATCTCATAACATCTCATATAACTGGCGGGTAATCTCAGCGCTGTAGAGAAAGAGCCCGCAGCCCTTTTACATCCAGACAAACCAGATGCTCTTCATATTCTGCTGTTATTCTGATGGATGGCTGACCAGTGGGTCATCTGGTACACTGCCTATGAATGAGCCCCGTACCAGTTGTTATTCAGGGTCAATTTGTCTTTGAAATGGGATAAACCAGATGCTCTTCATATTCTGCTGTTATTCTGATGGATGGCTGACCAGTGGGTCATCTGGTACACTGCCTATGAATGAGCCCCGTACCAGTTGTTATTCAGGGTCAATTTGTCTTTGAAATGGGATAAACCAGATGCTCTTCATATTCTGCTGTTATTCTGATGGATGGCTGACCAGTGGGTCATCTGGTACACTGCCTATGAATGAGCCCCGTACCAGTTGTTATTCAGGGTCAATTTGTCTTTGAAATGGGATAAACCAGATGCTCTTCATATTCTGCTGTTATTCTGATGGATGGCTGACCAGTGGGTCATCTGGTACACTGCCTATGAATGAGCCCCGTACCAGTTGTTATTCAGGGTCAATTTGTCTTTGAAATGGGATATGCCAGTGATCGCTCACACTTGACCTTGCACATGTCGTAGGGAACCCTGAAGTTTAAAAAATCTTACTGGCCTATTATGTTACAAAGGACCTGGATCAGATGACTGAGGAGGAAATGCTGTTTCGTTTGTCACCATTTCATTTTTTGTTGTTGAAATTCTTCCCTTTCTTCTTGTCCTGAAGGACATGGATCAATTTTTTATTTTACCTTTATTTTACTAGGCAAGTCAGTTAAGAACAAATTCTTATTTTCAATGACGGCCTAGGAACAGTGGGTTAACTCCCACATAGGGGCAGAACGACAGATTTGTATCTTGTCAGCTCAGGGATTCAAACTTGCAACCTTCCAGTTACTAGTCCAACGCTCTAACCACTAGGCTACCCTGCCACCCCGACTGAGTAGGAAATCCTAGTTCATCTGTCATCGTGTCAGTTGTTGAATCATTCCCTTTGCTGTAGGTGAGGAAGACACTGGACGCCACCATGCAGACCATGCAGGACATGCTGACTGTGGAGGACTTTGATGTGTCCGATGCTTTCCAACATAGCCGCTCCAATGAGTCCATGAAGTCTGTTGCCTCTGAGACCTACATGAGCAAACTGAACGTGGCCAAGAGACGGGCCAACCAGCAGGAGACAGAGGTCTTCTACTTCACTGTGAGTACCTGCCTGTTATACATAGCCGTCATACCTGCCTGCTATACATAGCCTTCATACCTGCCTGTTATACATAGCCTTCATACCTGCCTGGTATACATAGCCTTCATACCTGCCTGTTATACATAGCCTTCATACCTGCCTGTTATACATAGCCTTCATACCTGCCTGGTATACATAGCCTTCATACCTGCCTGTTATACATAGCCTTCATACCTGCCTGGTATACATAGCCTTCATACCTGCCTGGTATACATAGCCGTCATACCTGCCTGTTATACATAGCCTTCATACCTGCCTGTTATACATAGCCTTCATACCTGCCTGGTATACATAGCCGTCATACCTGCCTGTTATACATAGCCTTCATACCTGCCTGGTATACATAGCCTTCATACCTGCCTGTTATACATAGCCTTCATACCTGCCTGTTATACATAGCCTTCATACCTGCCTGTTATACATAGCCGTCATACCTGCCTGCTATACATAGCCGTCATACCTGCCTGGTATACATAGCCGTCATACCTGCCTGCTATACATAGCCGTCATACCTGCCTGGTATACATAGCCGTCATACCTGCCTGCTATACATAGCCGTCATACCTGCCTGGTATACATAGCCGTCATACCTGCCTGCTATACATAGCCGTCATACCTGCCTGTTATACATAGCCTTCATACCTGCCTGCTATACATAGCCTTCATACCTGCCTGTTATACATAGCCTTCATACCTGCCTGTTATACATAGCCTTCATACCTGCCTGCTATACATAGCCGTCATACCTGCCTGCTATACATAGCCGTCATACCTGCCTGTTATACATAGCCGTCATACCTGCCTGCTATACATAGCCGTCATACCTGCCTGCTATACATAGCCGTCATACCTGCCTGTTATACATAGCCTTCATACCTGCCTGTTATACATAGCCGTCATACCTGCCTGCTATACATAGCCGTCATACCTGCCTGCTATACATAGCCTTCATACCTGCCTGTTATACATAGCCGTCATACCTGCCTGCTATACATAGCCGTCATACCTGCCTGCTATACATAGCCTTCATACCTGCCTGTTATACATAGCCGTCATACCTGCCTGCTATACATAGCCTTCATACCTGCCTGCTATACATAGCCTTCATACCTGCCTGTTATACATAGCCGTCATACCTGCCTGCTATACATAGCCGTCATACCTGCCTGGTATACATAGCCTTCATACCTGCCTGCTATACATAGCCTTCATACCTGCCTGCTATACATAGCCGTCATACCTGCCTGTTATACATAGCCGTCATACCTGCCTGCTATACATAGCCTTCATACCTGCCTGCTATACATAGCCTTCATACCTGCCTGCTATACATAGCCTTCATACCTGCCTGCTATACATAGCCTTCATACCTGCCTGCTATACATAGCCTTCATACCTGCCTGCTATACATAGCCTTCATACCTGCCTGCTATACATAGCCTTCATACCTGCCTGCTATACATAGCCTTCATACCTGCCTGCTATACATAGCCTTCATACCTGCCTGTTATACATAGCCGTCATACCTGCCTGCTATACATAGCCGTCATACCTGCCTGGTATACATAGCCTTCATACCTGCCTGCTATACATAGCCTTCATACCTGCCTGCTATACATAGCCGTCATACCTGCCTGTTATACATAGCCGTCATACCTGCCTGCTATACATAGCCTTCATACCTGCCTGCTATACATAGCCTTCATACCTGCCTGTTATACATAGCCGTCATACCTGCCTGCTATACATAGCCGTCATACCTGCCTGGTATACATAGCCGTCATACCTGCCTGGTATACATAGCCGTCATACCTGCCTGCTATACATAGCCGTCATACCTGCCTGCTATACATAGCCGTCATACCTGCCTGCTATACATAGCCGTCATACCTGCCTGCTATACATAGCCGTCATACCTGCCTGTTATACATAGCCGTCATACCTGCCTGGTATACATAGCCGTCATACCTGCCTGCTATACATAGCCGTCATACCTGCCTGTTATACATAGCCTTCATACCTGCCTGTTATACATAGCCTTCATACCTGCCTGCTATACATAGCCTTCATACCTGCCTGGTATACATAGCCGTCATACCTGCCTGCTATACATAGCCGTCATACCTGCCTGTTATACATAGCCTTCATACCTGCCTGCTATACATAGCCTTCATACCTGCCTGGTATACATAGCCGTCATACCTGCCTGTTATACATAGCCGTCATACCTGCCTGTTATACATAGCCGTCATACCTGCCTGTTATACATAGCCTTCATACCTGCCTGCTATACATAGCCTTCATACCTGCCTGCTATACATAGCCGTCATACCTGCCTGCTATACATAGCCGTCATACCTGCCTGTTATACATAGCCTTCATACCTGCCTGCTATACATAGCCTTCATACCTGCCTGCTATACATAGCCGTCATACCTGCCTGTTATACATAGCCGTCATACCTGCCTGTTATACATAGCCTTCATACCTGCCTGCTATACATAGCCTTCATACCTGCCTGCTATACATAGCCTTCATACCTGCCTGCTATACATAGCCGTCATACCTGCCTGCTATACATAGCCGTCATACCTGCCTGTTATACATAGCCGTCATACCTGCCTGCTATACATAGCCTTCATACCTGCCTGCTATACATAGCCGTCATACCTGCCTGCTATACATAGCCGTCATACCTGCCTGCTATACATAGCCTTCATACCTGCCTGTTATACATAGCCTTCATACCTGCCTGTTATACATAGCCTTCATACCTGCCTGCTATACATAGCCTTCATACCTGCCTGCTATACATAGCCTTCATACCTGCCTGTTATACATAGCCGTCATACCTGCCTGTTATACATAGCCGTCATACCTGCCTGTTATACATAGCCTTCATACCTGCCTGCTATACATAGCCGTCATACCTGCCTGCTATACATAGCCTTCATACCTAGCCTGGTATACATAGCCTTCATACCTGCCTGTTATACATAGCCTTCATACCTGCCTGCTATACATAGCCGTCATACCTGCCTGTTATACATAGCCTTCATACCTGCCTGTTATACATAGCCTTCATACCTGCCTGTTATACATAGCCTTCATACCTGCCTGCTATACATAGCCTTCATACCTGCCTGCTATACATAGCCTTCATACCTGCCTGTTATACATAGCCTTCATACCTGCCTGCTATACATAGCCGTCATACCTGCCTGTTATACATAGCCTTCATACCTGCCTGCTATACATAGCCTTCATACCTGCCTGTTATACATAGCCTTCATACCTGCCTGTTATACATAGCCTTCATACCTGCCTGTTATACATAGCCTTCATACCTGTCTGTTATACATAGCCTTCATACCTGCCTGTTATACATAGCCTTCATACCTGCCTGCTGTACATAGCCTTCATACCTGCCTGTTATACATAGCCCTCATACCTGCCTGTTTTGCCCTGAGATATGCAGCCATGCCTCAGGACAACTGCCTGTTAAATCTGTTTCATAGTTAAGTAACATACCTGGCTGTACTGCCATAGCCACTGCAGTGTACAGTACTGCACATCAACATCAAGCCATCAGCCATCACACTATTCCATAAAACACATATGACAAGCCCCATGCTTTGGAAATCACATGGAAATCCAATTATCCCTGAAACAGATTGAGTTTGTTCCGTACAGAATGAAACTGACTGAATGTGTTCTCTGGCCTCTGTGGTGGATGGCAGGCGTCTCCGCCTGTTCCAGTCACATCCCATTAGCCCTGTTCACTCACTGACACCTTCATCTGGTCTGTTTGGGTTCACAGAAATTTAAGGAGTTCCTGAACGGCAGCAACCTCATCATTAAACTGCAGGCCAAGCATGACCTCCTGAAGCAGACACTAGGAGAAGGTAAGGCCCCTCGGTCTCTCCACCAATGACATCATATCTATTTAAATCAATGTTAGTTTGACACCCCTTCTCTTAATGCTCCTACTTCCTTCTGGTCACAATGATGTTAATGGCAGGCGCCAGGCCTTGCGTGTCAACGCCTAGCTCGGTATGAGCCAGAAATCCCTATGTGATAGGTGATGGGTCTGTAAAATGGCCGCCATCAGGCCCAGTAGTGTTGTGGAGCTCTTATCTAATGAGCAAATCTGTACCAGGCAGAGGAACCTGGATGAGACCACATGAACTTGTTTCTTCTCAAGGGGCAGAAGGGAACCAGGGAAGAGGAATTGCGTTCAAATTCAAAGGCGAGTTGCATCAAAGGAATCACAAGAAAACACTAAAGCACCATCGATCCCCACTCCTCTCTTCTCATTTGCACGTGTGAGACATTGCACTGGTTGGTTCCTGTATGTTGTAGCCTCTAGGAGGATCCTGGAGGAGTATGGGTAATAGAAACCCCCGCCCCTCCCAGGAGGTCCTTTGTCACCTCAGCCGTGAGTAGTTTACGCCCAATCAGTCAGGATGTCCCAGCTCCCAGCAGCACCATCTCAGCAGCTGCTACTGCACCAGGGGTTCACCTAGTAGAGAGGGACAGCAGGCACAACCAGCTGAGGCCATGCACGCACACACACACACATAATTTCACACCATACTCACATACAGTGCACAAACTTGGTCGACATGGATTTGTCTTGGCATCCCTAATGTTCCTCTGTCATCTTCAGATCTCTATGAACTGATACCTTATAAACTTGATAAACTTATTCCTCAGACTGCTTGAATGTGTTTTCATGTGAACATAGCCCACAGCTTGTTTGTTTGTGTGATCGTGGGCCAGTGCTGCTGTCTGTGTAGGGACATACCAACAATGTTTAATTATTCAGGTGATCAATCTAGCCTGCTCATTAAGAGTGTGTGTGTGTGTGTGTGTGTGTACAGGCGTGAATGTGTTATTGGAGACCATGGAGAATACCACATGGTGCACACATCAGACCCCACTATATAGGTTACTACAGCACTATGTCAACATGAAAACTAGTCAATGTGACTGGGATAGCTACTGTTCCTTCCTGGATTCTGAGTGGAAATCACAGATCTTCTTCTGGTTTAATATAATAATATATGCCATTTAGCAGACGCTTTTATCCAAAGTGACTTACAGTCATGTGTGCATACATTCTACGTATGGGTGGTCCCAGGAATCGAACCCACTACCCTTGCATTACAAGCGCCATGCTCTACCAACTGAGCTACAGAAGGACCAATTTAGAGAGGTTCACCATGAATATCTCCAGTTAACGCAGGTAGAACTCACAGCTAGTCATACAAATACACCATCATAATGATTCATTGCCTATTGTTAGATTATGGCACTGTATTTGAAATGTAGGTTTAGAATATCGAGACCTCAACTTTACATCTTTTACATAAAGCATTTGGCTCATTGAACAAAAGTGCTTCAGTCACCAATTACTGCTGTATTCTTGTAGTTACGATGAAACACTTAACCCACTTAACCCTTTACGCTCATACCCATATACGGGTTGAAAATGGCAGATTTGGGCACTAATAAGCGCCTAAATTGGAATGCTATACATGATGTCAGAGCTCTGACTGCGCTTCACAGCATTGTATGGGTTTTGACTGACAGCTGTTCTGAACACCACGCACGACAAGAAGCTGCCCCAACCTCTCCTGGTAATTGGGCTACTTTTGACATGTTTTTGTTGTTAGAGTGAGGGAAATGCTATAAATTAAGATGACTTGGTATATTTTAAAAGATGAGATGTTGAGGATTATAATAAATACCACTTTGATGTAGTAAAGCAAGCCAAACACAAATGTGCACCTCACATTTGATTTAACATTTATTCAACTAGGCAAGTCAGCCGTTAAGAACAAATTCTTATTTACAACGACGGCCTACTTGTAAAGCCCCCCCGGCCAAACCCTCCCCTAACCCGGACGACGCTGGGCCAAACCCTCCCCTAACCCGGACAACGCTGGGACAAACCCTCCCCTAACCCGGACGACGCTGGTCCAAACCCTCCCCTAACCCGGACGACGCTGGGCCAAACCCTCCCCTAACCCGGACGACGCTGGGCCAAACCCTCCCCTAACCCGGACGACGCTGGGCCAAACCCTCCCCTAACCCGGACGACGCTGGGCCAATCATAAAACTCATGTCCTATACAGGGTCAACGTTTCTGATCACTAAGTTGATGTACAATTACAAGATGACATGGCGTCATACCCTGGGTTGTTCTGAACAGAATGAGCTCATTTTTATTTATTCTTGAAGAGAATCTGCTGCAGCACACGAACCTGAATGCACTCATGACTCCTTTCTATACCCACCAACATTACCATCTGTTTCTCTGAACTGCCTTGTGAAGCCTAACACTGTAAGATCATGTTTTATAACTTCGCTAGTCCTGTTGGAAATAGAACAAGCTTTCGAATCATGCTCACCTGACCCAGATTGCCATTTATAATGAACGGTTTTTGGATTGCGTAAAGAACATATTATATATACATATGTACAACATGACCAACTGGAGACCTGGATGGCAGGACAAATCAACATAACATTAAGATTAAGATAGGGCATCTGTACTGCCAACATTATTTTAGAGAAATGGGTCAGTCATCACCATTGTCTCTCATTCAATGCTCAATGGATTCTATATAAAATAGAAAGGGCTTTTCTCTACCCTAGCTAATAAACCTTTTGACTAACTATTGGCTTTGAAATGAGTTCATAGATGCAGCAGTTAGAGCTGTGGTTAGTGGGAAAACTCTTCTGATGGATACGGATTACAGTCATAACAACTAACGGACTTCTTCACTGCCAAACCTACACTCAACGTCTACCTGAGATTAGAAAATGTTTGTGTGTGTGTGTGTGTGTGTGTGTGTGTGTGTGTGTGTGTGTGTGTGTGTGTGTGTGTGTGTGTGTGTGTGTGTGTGTGTGTGTGTGTGTGTGTGTGTGTGTGTGTGTGTGTCACGATTGTTGGTTGAATTAATGGACCAAGGCACAGCATGCATAGAGTTCCACATGCTTATTGGATGAAACTCACAGAAAACAATAACGCGCAAAACAAACCGTGAAACTAATGTAGTGCTCGCAGGCAACTAGACATAGACAAGATCCCACAAAAACCCAGTGGGAAAAGGCTGCCTAAATATGATCCCCAATCAGAGACAACGATAGACAGCTGCCTCTGATTGGGAACCATTCCAGGCCAACATAGAAATGAAAAAACTAGACGACCCACCCTAGTCACACCCCGTACCCTCCAAGCTCGTCATCAAGCTCGAGACCCTGGGTCTCGACCCCGCCCTGTGCAACTGGATACTGGACTTCCTGACGGGCCGCCCCCAGGTGGTGAGGGTAGGCAACAACATCTCCTCCCCGCTGATCCTCAACACGGGGGCCCCACAAGGGTGCGTTCTGAGCCCTCTCCTGTACTCCCTGTTCACCCACGACTGCGTGGCCACGCACGCCAACTCAATCATCAAGTTTGCGGACGACACAACAGTGGTAGGCTTGATTACCAACAACGACGAGACGGCCTACAGGGAGGAGGTGAGGGCCCTCGGAGTGTGGTGTCAGGAAAATAACCTCACACTCAACGTCAACAAAACTAAGGAGATGATTGTGGACTTCAGGAAACAGCAGAGGGAACACCCCCTATCCACATCGATGGAACAGTAGTGGAGAGGGTAGCAAGTTTTAAGTTCCTCGGCATACACATCACAGACAAACTGAATTGGTCCACTCACACTGACAGCGTCGTGAAGAAGGCGCAGCAGCGCCTCTTCAACCTCAGGAGGCTGAAGAAATTTGGCTTGTCACCAAAAGCACTCACAAACTTCTACAGATGCACAATCGAGAGCATCCTGGCGGGCTGTATCACCGCCTGGTACGGCAACTGCTCCGCCCTCAACCGTAAGGCTCTCCAGAGGGTAGTGAGGTCTGCACAACGCATCACCGGGGGCAAACTACCTGCCCTCCAGGACACCTACACCACCCGATGTTACAGGAAGGCCATAAAGATCATCAAGGACATCAACCACCCGAACCACTGCCTGTTCACCCCGCTATCATCCAGAAGGCGAGGTCAGTACAGGTGCATCAAAGCTGGGACCGAGAGACTGAAAAACAGCTTCTATCTCAAGGCCATCAGACTGTTAAACAGCCACCACTAACATTGAGTGGCTGCTGCCAACACACTGTCATTGACACTGACCCAACTCCAGCCACTTTAATAATGGGAATTGATGGGAAATGATGTAAATATATCACTAGCCACTTTAAACAATGCTACCTTATATAATGTTACTTACCCTACATTATTCATCTCATATGCATACGTATATACTGTACTCTACATCATCGACTGCATCCTTATGTAATACATGTATCACTAGCCACTTTAACTATGCCACTTTGTTTACTTTGTCTACATACTCATCTCATATGTATATACTGTACTCGATACCATCTACTGTATGCTGCTCTGTACCATCACTCATTCATATATCCTTATGTACATATTCTTTATCCCCTTACACTGTGTATAAGACAGTAGTTTTGGAATTGTTAGTTAGATTACTTGTTGGTTATCACTGCATTGTCGGAACTAGAAGCACAAGCATTTCGCTACACTCGCATTAACATCTGCTAACCATGTGTATGTGACAAATAAAATTTGATTTGATTTGATTTGACCTAACCAAAATAGAGAATAAAAAGGATCTCTATGGTCAGGGCGTGACAGTGTTTGTGTGTGTGTGTGTGTGTGTGAGAGAGAGAGAGAGAGAGAGAGTGAGAGAGAGAGAGAGAGAGAGAGAGAGAGAGGTGCTGTCTGTGTGTGTGTTTTTGGTGAAAGTTTGAAAGAAAGTGAAACTATTTGAATATTTGGGTTTGGTGCTTGTGCGTGCAGATGTGTCTCTTTGTGTGCTGAGACATGCACAGGGCTTTGGTGACAAAGGGCTCAGTGAGCTGGCACTGACATTAAACAGTGTCACCAGTGTGAGATGACCCCCCCCCCCTGTACCCCCAGTCTTCCACCTCCCACCCAGAGCCTTTTTCTTCCCTCGGGCAGCGGGCCTGCACCCCACAGGGTCCTCTCTGAGGTTTCTACGGCGATAGCTCAATGCCTTTGTCTCAGGGATGCTGCTGTTGCTAGACCATTCAGTTCTCCCTCAATAGCTTTGACTATTCCCATGAAATCCTTCACTGAGCCCTGGTAGAGGAGCAGGAGTTAGCCTGCGCACTGTGCATACCATGCCCTCATATTCTTAATGACATTTCTCTCTTCTGTGTTTGCAGGAGAAAGGGCTGAATGTGGGACTACGAGGTAAGATGTCTTAAGATAACTAAACCATTTCAAGTCCCCTTCCTTTGTTCCAAGACGCCTTTTCAACTGAACTTATAGAAATTGGATTTAACATGCACAGTCATTGGGTAGAGTAATGATGATTATTGTATGATTATTATACATTTTTTACTGTAAAATATACACAGTCCTACACTATCATGTCTTCAGCCAAATAAACAAAGTCCCTAATGAATGATAACCTACATCTATGTATGTTTCCAAAGATCGTGGTGCATATTTAAGGTTATTTGATGTCAGTGGGTGTCTGATACTTCTCAGATAGAGTTCAGTGTGTCAAATTGGAGGGCCTGTTGTCCGGACCTCTCGCAGTCTCTATGGGGGTGCCACAGGGTTCAATTCTCGGGCCGACTCTTTTCTCTGTATACATCAATGATGTCGCTCTTGCTGCTGGTTATTCTCTGATCCACCTCTACGACACCATTCTGTATACTTCTGGCCCTTCTTTGGACACTGTGTTAACAAACCTCCAGACAAGCTTCAATGCCATACAACACTCATTCCGTGGACCCCAAATGATCTTAAATGCAAGTAAAACTATATGCATGCTCGTCAACCAATCGCTGCTCGCACGCGCCAGCCCGTCTAGCATCACTACTCTGGACGGTTCTGGCTTAGAATATGTAGACATCTATAAGTGGACATTTACAGTCTGGTTAGACTGTAAACTCTCCTTCCAGACTCACATTAAACATCTCCAATCCAAAATTAAATCTAGAATTGGCTTCCTATTTCGCAACAAAGCATCCTTCACTCATGCTGCCAAACATACCCTCGTAAAACTGACCATCCTACCGATCCTCGACTTCGGCGATGTCATTTACAAAATAGCCTCCAACACTCTACTCAGCAAATTGTATGTAGTCTATCACAGTGTCATCCGTTTTGTCACCAAAGTCCCATATACCACCCACCACTGCGACCTGTATGCTCTCGTTGGCTGGCCTTCGCTTCATATTCGTCGCCAAGCCAACTGGCTCCAGGTCATCTATAAGTCTTCGCTAGGTAAAGCCCCGCCTTATCTCAGCTCACTGGTCACCATAGCAGCACCAACCCGCAGCACAAAGCCAACTCCTACTTTGGTTGCCTTTCCTTCCAGTTCTCTGCTGCCAATGACTGGAACGGAAATCTCTAAAGCTGGAGTCTTACATCTCCCTCACTAACTTTAAGCATCAGCTGTCAGAGCAGCTTACCGATCATTGCACCTGGACATAACCCATCTGTAAATAGCCCACCCAACTACCTCATCCCCATATTGTTATTTATTTATTTCGCTCCTTTGCACCCCAGTATCTCTACTTGCACATTCATCTTCTGCACATCTATCACTCCAGTGTAAATGCTAAATTGTAATTATTTCGCCACAATGGCCTATTTATTGCCTTACCTCCCTAATCTTACTACATTTGCACACCCTGTATATAGATTATTCTGTTGTGTTATTGACTGTACTTTTGTTTATCCCATGTGTAACTGTGTTGTTGTTTGTGTCGCACTGCTTTGCTTTATCTTGGCCAGGTCGCAGTTGTAAAGGAGAACTTGTTCTCAACTGTCCTCCCTGGTTAAATAAAGGTGAAATTAATCCAAACAAAGGAACAAGCTACTGCAGGTCATACAGGATGGAGTTCTCAGAGCATCTTGTTCACATACAACCATTATTTTCGGCTCCATTTACCTTATTGCCAGGAGTTAATACAAACCTAAGCATCATGTGATGCAAAGCCACAATGAGCAGATTGGTTGAGGCTGTGTTTAGAGTTCCGGCTGGATGGCAGAGCGGACAGGGCTGTGTGTCACTGCTCTCTGTCTCTGGGAAGGGCTCCAGGACCGCAGTGCAGTTGGAGCAGGCATGCTGTTAGTGTGTGTGTGTGTGTGTGTGTGTGTGTGTGTGTGTGTGTGTGTGTGTGTGTGTGTGTGTGTGTGTGTGTGTGTGTGTGTGTGTGTGTGTGTGTGTGTGTGTGTGTGTGTGTGTGTGTGATATTATTGAAGTAAATTCGTAGGTGTATTTTGATATGTTTTGTCATATTTTTATAAGTTTGGATAAGACTAAAATATATTTTAGGAATGCTACTTTGGTTGAGCCTTATGACTCCTCCACTGCTCTGTCGTTTGCTACAATCTTTAGTCTGAGATCGTTCAAAACAAATTCATCAGCGATTGGATCGTCTCTAGCCAATCAGAGCATCAATGCCAGTCACCGCCGTTTCACCCACGTGTTTTCTGGCCTTGACCCAACCCATCTGTTCTGGACCAATCAGACGGTCCCAAATGTGTTCGCATTCGGTGAAGGGTCAGGGAGGTACTCAGATCCAGACTCATTGTGGAGAATAAACTAATGTCCGTGGGCGTAGCGTAGCGTTTGGCCAGAGCAAGGAGTCTGGATAGCCAGGCGAACTTTAGTTTGCCCTGTCCATGACCGGCCTTGCCGAAGTACCACCGGTCTGCTAACCACACTGTACTGAGTGTACAAACCACTAAGAACACCTGCTCTTTCCATGACATAGACTGACCTGGTTAATCCAGGTGAAAGCTATGATCCCTTATTGATATGACCTGATAAATTCACTTCAATAAGTGTAGATCAAATCAAATCAAATCAAATCAAATCAAATCAAATTTATTTATATAGCCCTTCGTACATCAGCTGATATCTCAAAGTGCTGTACAGAAACCCAGCCTAAAACCCCAAACAGCAAACAATGCAGGTGTAAAAGCACGGTGGCTAGGAAAAACTCCCTAGAAAGGCCAAAACCTAGGAAGAAACCTAGAGAGGAACCGGGCTATGTGGGGTGGCCAGTCCTCTTCTGGCTGTGCCGGGTAGAGATTATAACAGAACATGACCAAGATGTTCAAATGTTCATAAATGACCAGCATGGTCGAATAATAATAAGGCAGAACAGTTGAAACTGGAGCAGCAGCACAGTCAGATGAAGGGGAGGAGACAGGTTAAAGTGTCACGCCCTGACCTTAGTTATCTTTGTTTTCTTTATTATTTTGGTTAGGTCAGGGTGTGATGAGGGTGGTTGGTTTAGTTTTTGTATTGTCTAGGTGTTTTTGTATTGTCTAGGTGTTTTTTCCTGTCTAGGTGTTTTTTCCTGTCTAGGGTTTTTGTATATCTATGGGGTTTTAGTATGTCTAGGTATGTAGGTCTATGGTGGCCTGAATTGGTTCCCAATCAGAGACAGCTGTTTATCGTTGTCTCCGATTGGGGATCCTATTTAGGTTGCCATTTTCCATTTTGGTTTTGTGGGTTATTGTCTATGTGTAGTTGCATGTCAGCACTTGTGTTTATAGCGTCACGGTTGGGTTGTAATAGTTTGTTCTGTGTTCTTTCTTCATTAAAATAATGTATTCATCTCACGCTGTACCTTGGTCTCCTCGTTATGACGAACGTGACAAAGAAGGATTTTTAAGCCTTGAGACATGGATTGTGTATGTGTGCCATTCAGAGGGTGAATGGGCAAGACAAATTATTTAAGTGCTTTTGAACAGGGTATGGTAGTAGGTGCCAGGCCCACCGGTTTGTGTCAAGAACTGCAACGCTGCAGGGTTTCTCACGCTTCAGTTTCCTGTGTGTATCAAGAATGGTCCACCACCCAAAGGACATCCAGCAAACTTCGCACAACTGTGGGAAGCATTGTAGTCAACATGGGCCAGCATCCCTGTGGAACGCTTTTGACACCTTGTAGAGTCCATTCCCCAACGAATTGAGGCTGTTCTGAGGTCAAAAGAGGGGGTGCAATAAATATTAGGAAGGTGTTCCTAATGTTTTGTACACTCAGTGTATATGTCAGGGATAACCTGAATTATCAGCAGGTGTGCTTGATTTTATAAGCTCTGATTAATTTTGACATTTAGCTATATATTAGGAATCATTAACCTCTCATGTTTTCAATAAGTCAGTCAGAGTGGGTTTTATGAAGGGGCCCCCAGCCTCCGAGACACTCAGGGACCCCCAGCCTCCGAGACACTCAGGGACCCAACACTCCCAGCAGCCCAGCCTAGCGCTGCCTAAGGGTTAATTACAGGGCAGAGCCATCAGGTTTAAATAACACACACCAGTAAGTGAAAAAGCGTCTAATTTTGGTGGACTTTTCAACATCTGGATATGGATCACTTCCTCCTGCTTACACACATAAAAATAAAATAGAGCAGATGGGGATATTTGGAAAGATGGAAGTCAGGACTATTGAGAGATGTTTGTATATCTGCATTTTAGCCTTGCGTGTTCGTTCAACTGTTTCACAGCATATGGTGTTTTTGTTCCCTTCCTTACCCATCATCTCCCCAGGCCCCCCACTCTACCCCCTAAACCACAGAAAATGCGGAAGCCTAGGCCGCGCTCCATCTATAACCATAAACTGTTTAACGGCAATATGGAGACATTCATCAAGGTACCCGCCCATGGCTAGGGTGTGTGAATTAGTGCCCTCTGTGGGGCTGGAAAGAGAGGGCAGCTAGGGTCCTCCTCTCTCTCCCTTGCTCTCTCTTCCTGCTCACTGCTCAACCTCATCCCGTAACCTCTGTCTTTAACCTCACCTCCTCTTCCTCTCTTCCATGGCTCTGACGATGCACACAGACAGGGTGAAAGAGGATTAGTGTCTCCCTATCCTTTTAGATGTAGTAGTAGTAGCACAGGCCTCTAACCTCGGCTAATCCTCAGACGTGAGGATACCGTGTCTCATAGTCCCCATAGTGGCTCTGTAGAGAGCCCTGTGCTAGTTGGTTCTGTCCCTCACTGCACCCCGTCTCACTGCATCTCAAGCCATCCCAGCGGCCTCTGACCTGTGCTTATCCTCCAGGCCTCCAGGGGGGGCTCCGTCTCTCATCTGTGCTTCTCTAACTGTGTTGCCTCTCTGCCTCCTTCCCTCTGCACCTCCTTGCTGCACTACTTTCTGCCCCAGGGGAAGACGGAATGCCCGTACCCGCAACCAGGTACTATCAGTGGGGGGTGGTAGGATGGGAGGTAGGGCGCGTGGCACGGTGCTGTAGAGTGGGTCCACCTGAAAACTATTACACTAATAGTTCTACATGCTGATTTCTGCCTTCTCCTCCACACGCAGTCGTACTAATGTGCTCCAATAGCATGTCACTGCTACTCCACTTGTTTCATGACTGTTTGCTTGCTATAATGAGGGGCTGTGAATAGCAATGGTTTATATCTGTCACTTTAATGGTGCTCATATGAATGTTGGTGGACACTGCTGTTTATGAAGCCATCAAGAAGAGCCATTTATTTCCTTATGCCAGGGTGCAGGGCAGGCCTAGAACACTCTGTGCTCTGATTAATAGAATACACAGTATGCTGAAATGTATGTTGTTTTACATAAACAACAGAATCTAACAATATGGACAGTCTAGTATTTGTGGTTAATAATTTTCTTGTCACTGTATTAGTGTCAGTCATCCATGCTTTGCTCTCACTGTTGCCATGATTTGCTCTCAGGATTCAGGTCAACCTATTCCTCTTGTGGTTGAGAGCTGTATTCGACACATCAATTTGTATGGTAAGTCTACTAAAATGACACCTTTACTATATTGACTGTATAGAAGGGTATTCAGAAAGCTATTAACTCCACTGTGAACATAACAGATGATATATCCTCTGGGTAGAGGTAATACAGTCACTAAAACATCTCCAGGTCTTGAGACATACAGTGCCAGTCAAAAGTTTGGACACTCCTACTCATTCCAGAGTTTTTCTGTATTTGTACTACTTTCTACATTGTATACTAATAGTGAAGACATCACAACTAGGAAATAGCACATATGGAATCATGTAGTAACCAAAAAAGTGTTAAACAAATCAAAATATTTTTTAGATTTGAGATTTTCCAAGTAGCCACCTTTTGCCTTGATGACAGCTTTGCACACTTTTGGCATTCTCTCAACCAGCTTCATGAGGTAGTCACCTGGAATGCATTTCAATGAACAAGTGTGCCTTGTTAAAAGTTAATTTGTGGAATTCTTTCCTCCTTAATATGTTTGAGACAATCAGTTGTGTTGTGACACAGGTAACGGTATACAGAAGATAGCCCTTTTTGGTAAAATACCATATTATGTCAAGAACCGCTCAAGTAAGCAAAGCGAAATGACAGTCTATAATTACTTCAAGACATGAAGGTCAGTCAATCTGGAAATTTTCAAGAACTTTGAAAGTTTCTTCAAGTGCAGTTGAAAAACCATCAAGCGCTATGATGAAACTGGCTCTCATGAGGACCGCCACCGGAAAGGAAGACCCAGAGTTACCTCTACTGCAGAGGATAAGTTCATTAGAGTTACCAGCCTCAGATGGCAGCCCAAATAAATGTTCAAGTAACAAACACCTCTTAACATCAACTGTTCAGAGGAGACAGCATGAATCAGGCCTTCATGGTCGAATTGCTGCAAAGAAACCACTACTAAAGGACACCAATAAGAAGAAGAGACGTGCGTGGGCCAAGAAACATGAGCAATGGACATTAGACAGGTGGAAATCTGTCCTTTGGTCTGATGAGTCCAAATTTGAGATTTTTGGTTCCAACCTCTGTTTCTTTGTGAGCCGCAAAGTAGGTGAACGGATGATCTCCATATGTGTGGTTCCCACCATGGAGCATGGGGGAGGAGGTGGGATGGTGTGGGGGTGCTTTGCTAGTGACACTGTGATTTATTTAGAATTCAAGGCACACTTAACCAGCATGGCTACCACAGTATTCTGCAGTGATATGCCATCCCATGTGGTTTGCGCATAGTGGGGCTATCATTTGTTTTTCAACAGGACAATGACCCAAAACACACCTCCAGGATGTGTAAGGGCTATTTTACAATCACCCGACCTCAACCCAATTGAGATGGTTTGGGATGAGTTGGACAGCAGAGTGAAGGAAAAGCAGCCAACAAGTGCTCAGCATATATGGGATCTTCTTCAAGACTGTTGGAAAAGCATTCCAGGTGAAGCTGGTTGAGAGAATGCCAAGAGTGGGCAAATCTGTCATCAAGGCAAAGGGTGGCTATTTGAAGAATCTAAAATATATTTCGATTTCTTTAACACATTTTTGGTTACTACATGATTCCATATGTGTTTTATAGTTTTGATATCTTCACTATTATTTTTACAATGTAGAAAATAGTAAAAATAAAGAAAAGCCCTTAAATGAGTACTGTAGGTCTATCCAAACTTTTGACTGGTACTGTACCTGCTTTGATTTAACACCTCAGCCCCCAGTGAATAACGTGACAGGAGCGTGGTAACACATCACGTGGCAGCGCATCACGCATAGGGACTGACAGGTCCCTTGGTCTTTGTTTACAAATCAATTCAACCTTCCCTCCTCATATCTTCATCCTTCTGTTCGCCTCCACATCTGACTCCAGCCATAGTGGTGTAGCCCCAAGGCCTGTATCCCCTCCTGACCCCTCCCCCCTAGACCTAATCAAACACCCACAAACTGATTAGGGGTTCTCTAACAGAAACCATAGGCAGCAGACCATCTGAGGGGCCCTCACCTGGAAGAAGAAAAAACATGTCCCTTTATGACTAGATTACATTTAATGTAGTCGGCCGTCTGGGTGTGGGGATAATGGTGGGCTCAGACTCAGCCTTGGACTCAGTATGACGTTTCTATGTGTTGTTGCAGGGCTCCAGCAGCAGGGCATATTCCGTGTGCCTGGATCCCAGGTGGAGGTTAATGATATTAAAAACTCATTTGAGAGAGGTAGGTCCCTGGTGAGACTGGGGGTAATTGGTGATAGATTAGCTTTTAGTTTTTCCTCTACAGCTCAGGATCAATAAACACTAAAAACCCATTGAACTTCAGACATACAGTAGATATCTTCATAATATTTTCTACGTGTAACAAGCAAGAATTTGTAAGCCCACTTTAAAAAATATATATATATGTACAGTTATGAATTATTTATTGGCTAATCTTTTCAGTGATTCAGTTCTGTTGCAGTGGTCAGATACTCCAAAATAATAACTCTACTCTATTGTTTTACTAGGCGAAGACCCATTGATTGAAGACCAGAATGAACATGACATCAACTCAGTGGCAGGGGTCCTCAAGCTGTACTTCAGGGGCCTGGAGAACCCTCTGTTCCCCAAGGAACGCTTCCTGGATCTCATGTCTACTATAAGTGAGTAGACTCTACACTGTTGGTCAATGTAGTAAATGTGTTCAGGGTAACTGAAATGATACCATATTCCTATCCATCTGGGTGGTGAAATAACACAACTGGGGCTACAGTACAGTACATGCCTTTGGATTATTCACACTATCTCGGTGGGTACCTCACTAGTAGAGATAGAATCAAAATAGAAGAGAGAGAAGCCAACCTCCAGGTCCACAGATACATCATCACGCCCCAACGTCTACACCCTACACACACTGCTTTATGGTATAGCAGGGTAGGGTCTAGAGGCACGCAGTGGAACACATGGAAACAATCTCAACACCATGGCTGTCTGCCTGCCTGTGATTCAGTAGAAACCCAATAGGAAGGGAGGAGAGAGGGGACCACATCAGTCTACTAACTCAGCACAGCTTTGCAGTGTTTCACCCTGCTCCAGATAGCCCAGTCACTCAAATCACCATATCCTCTGATTTAAATGAGAAGGGGTTATCTATTAATAATAGGAGTGTTTGTGTTGTCATTACACACCCTTAGTATGACTGCCAGCCCCCTGCTAAAGTCTGATCATTCTGTATATTCAATAGATCATGGTGTTGTTATGGAGCATCATGTCTTTATTTTCCTCCCATTAATCTCAGTGCCAGGTGGTGTTATGACTCTCTGGCCTTCTTCTGTTTCAGAGCTGGAGTCTGGAGCTGAGAGAGCGCATCACGTCCAGCAGATTGTTGTGACTCTTCCTCGCACCGTCATCATCGTCATGAGATACCTGTTCGCTTTCCTCAATCAGTAAGTTGGCCACATTGACATAACAACTCACATATCACAGTCCTCTGTTGTTGAATAGAGTTGTCCCTATACCAGAGAACCTATACACTAAGGGCATACAGTAAAACAGGATGGAGTGAAGGTCTAAAATGATAACTTTTATAAAAACTTCGGAGCCGAGGGGGGGGGGGGATCCCTGTACTGCACTAAATCAACAAAACGAGTGAATCTCTGCTGCAGTATTCAGAGAGTTATTGAACAACCCTACTGTTCACCTCCTATTTATTACCGCGTCTGCCAGCAGCTCTTTAGAACTTATTTACTGGCTCAGAAACAGATCCATCAACCCAGTAATATACCTGTCCTGTTTTATTGGGCTGTTATTGATGCTCCCTTTGCTTGGTTCCACTGCAGAACAAAGCAATTGATTCCACATTCGGACTTTTACCTCTGTGTTTTATACCCCCCTCATACAGTTAGGCTCTGGGCCAGTTGTAGTTCTTTACTGCTCCACACCACTCTGTTCTGATTATGAGCCCCTCTTAAAACAGATGAGTGTGAGGATAGGCCGTTTGCCTGACTAGGATGTTGCTGGAAGGGAGGATGGGCTTACTGCCCCCTAAACCAGGATGGCTTATTAATAGGCCTGTTAAACTGTGAAGTTTTAAGGGCAGGCCTGTTAAGGTTGGAAGGGTGTGGAAATCTAAGCTTAACAGGGAAACTGAGGAATGTGCTAGCTAAGTTGAGATGTTGGGGGTTATTGAAACTAAAGGTAGGGGGTTTAAGGATTTCCTTATACTGAGATGTGGTGGAGGGGCAAAATGGATCTCAACTCATGTAGTAAAGTACATGTTGCTACTTCAGTGAAGTTGTAGATCTCAACTCACTGTAGAGTGTAGAGTCTACAGTCACAGCCATACTCAACCCTCTTTATATTACAGTTAATCAAATGGCTGCCCGGACTATTTGCATTGTGTGCCCCCTCTCTTTTTACACTGCTGCTACTCTCTGTTTATCATATATGCCTAGTCACTTTAACCATATCTACATGTACATACTACCTCAATCAGCCTGACTAACTGGTGTCTGTATGTAGCTTCGCTACTTTTATAGGCTCGCTGCTGTATATAGCCTGTCTTTTTACTGTTGTTTTATTTCTTTACTTACCTATTGTTCACCTAATACCTTTTTTGCACTATTGGTTAGAGCCTGTAAGTAAGCATTTCACTGTAAGGTCTACTACAACTGTTGTATTCGAAGCACATGACAAATAAACTTTGCTTTGATTTGGGAAACAGATAGGCCTCACTTCTATTGGGAAACGTAGGTCTTTGAGTATGTTTGATGGATCCACCCATCAATTCACCTCATAATGTAAATATGAAGTTCACTGGTTCATCTCTCTCTCTCTTCCCCTCCAGTCTGTCCCAGTACAGTGATGAGAACATGATGGATCCCTATAACCTGGCCATCTGCTTCGGCCCCACCCTGATGCCCATCCCCGACGGACAGGACCCTGTAGCCATCCAGGCGCATGTCAATGAGGTCATCAAGACCATCATCATCCACAACGAGGTCATCTTTCCCAGCCACCGTGAGCTGGACGGGCCAGTCTATGAGAAGTGCATGACTGGAGGAGAGGAGTACTGGTGAGAAGTAGCTAGACCTGGGAGGGCACCATCTTTAAGACATCTTTAAGACATACTGTATGGCTAAGGCTAAAGCAGTAATACTGTTACCCTGGGTTTAGCACCAGTACAGTTAGATTGTTCTTCTTCTGGCCGCTCCAGCATATGGCATGGTCACTCACAGACTACATTACCATCCTGCTTGATAATGTGGTTAAAAGAGCAGAATTTGGAGTGTGTAGTAGAGATGAGGATGCTAGGCTATGGGGGTGTTTTTTTCTTAAGCACATGCTTTGACAGACAGTGCTTGGATATAATACTTAAGATTTTTTTATTTGACCCCTTTTTCCTCCCCAATTTTGTGGTATCCAATTGTTGTAGTAGCTACTATCTTGTCTCATCGCTGAAAGTCATGCGTCCTCCGATACACAACCCAACCAAACCACACTGCTTCTTAACACAGCATCCAACCCGGAAGCCAGCCGCACCAATGCGCTGGAGGAAACACCGTGCACCTGGCCTTGGCTAGCGCACACTGCGCCCAGCCCGCCACAGGAGTCGCTGGTGCGAGATGAGACAAGGACACCCCAAGCCCTCCCTATCCCGGGCGACGCTAGGCCGATTATGCGCCGCCCCACGGACCTCCCGGTCGCGGCCGGTTACGACAGAGCCTGGGCGCGAACGCAGGGACTCTGATGGCACAGCTGGCGCTGCAGTACAGCGCCCTTAACCACTGCGCCACCCGGGAGGCCCTGAGATAATTAATTTTGTCTAGTGGCTAGAAATGTGGAATGGTATTTAGTTAAAGAGCAGGTCTGCATGTAACATATGCAAGTGTTGTGGGTGTGTCTGAGTTGACCATTGACTGACTGTCCATCTCTCTCTCTGTGTCCACAGTGACAGCCCCCACAGTGAGCCAGGCACAATCGATGAGGCTGACAACGGGACTGAGCCACACACCAGTGATGACGGTCAGTAACATGGGGTTCCTTTACTCCTTCAGACACGCTGTAAAAGAACGGTGTGGGTGATTGATTAAGATCAAATGTGCTGTAGCTAGCGGGCTACACAGCTAATCGGAATTAGCCAATTGGTTGTTGAAAAACTCCTGAAGCTTGTGCTGTTTCCCTTGCTTTCCTGCTGTTGTCTTAAGTTTTATTACTCTGGGGGTTGTGTTAGTTTTTGTAACTGAACTGCTGTTTATCCTGCTGTGGTTCTTACATGCTGACTAGACCGGGCGTGAGTGTACTTCCGGCATTGTGCAAATGTTGAATTTGTCAACCTACACAAGACGCGACCTGGACACAAAGGTTGAAATATCAAAACGAACTCTGAACCAACTATATTAATTTGGGGACAGGTTGAAAAACATTAAACATTTATGGCAATTTAGCTAGCTAGCTTGCTGTTGCTAGCTAATTTGTCCTGGTATATAAACATTGGGTTATTATTTTACCTGAAATGCACAAGGTCCTCTACTCCGACAATTTATCCACAGATAAAAGGGTAAACCAAGTTCGTATCTAGTAATCTCTCCTCCTTCAGGCTTCTTCTTCTTCTTTGGATTTTATATGGCAGTTGGCAACCAACTTTAAAGTGCATTACCACCACCAACTGTACTGGAGTGTGTACCTCAGTTCATCTTTTAATCACCCACGTGGGTAAATGCTCCTAAAAACCAATGAGGAGATGTGAGAGGCCGGACTTTCAGCGCGTCAAGCTTCACAAGTTCTATTTTAGCGCCTGGCTACGCAGACGCTCGTTGATGCGCGCGAGCAGTGTGGATGCAATGATTGATTTACATGTATGTGTACATTTATTTTGCAACTCTCTCGCACGTAATGCTCGTGTGGTCATCATGTTAGTCATGGTGCTAGACATGATTATAATCTACTAAAGTATGACATAACAGCATAGCCTGTGCTGTCTATGTTAATGATGGAAGGTTGGTTGTGTCTGGTAGCCCTGCTGTCTGTCTGTCTCCCCCCCAGGCAGCAGTGGCTCTGCTGTGCATTGCAGCTCAGTGTGTCTGGACTGGACCTCCCATTATAATTGAGATCAGATGCAGAAACCGCCAATGTACTGTAGCCGTGGTATATAGAGGATGTAATTCATGTAATGAGATGTTCAGTATTAAAGTGGTTAGACAGACCAGGGGCAGTGATTTATCTATGGACCACAATGTCCCCCATAGAGATGGACAGATTGATCTGTAATATCAATAACAACAGCAGATGTATCGTAGATTTTATAGAGCTGATGAGCAGTTGATATAAGGTTATAAAAGGTTGTTTTAACCCTTTACACTCACATACTGGATTCAATAGTAACACTCATCCCGTATACGGGTTGAAAATGGCAGATTTAGTCATTGATAAGTGCCTCAATTGGAACTCAGTGGCTGTACATTAACATACTATATATGGTATCCGAACTCAGGCTGACCACTTTACAGTGCTGTATGGGATTGAACTGACAGCTGTTCTAAATGTGTGTACTATCAAGCGCAACAAACTCGGACATGACTGCACTCACGACTCCATTCAATGCTCACCAAAATTACAATCTGTTTGTCTGCAGTGCCTTGTGAAGCCTAACAATGTAAGATTGTATTTTATAGCTTAGGTAGTCATGTTGGGAATAGAACAAGCTTTCTAATAATGCCCTCCTGACCCAGATTGAGACTTATAATGGGAAGTTTTTGCGTTGCGTAAACAACAACAGTAATTGTGTGATGGTGGGGATGCAAGGCTGTGTTCCAAACAAAAACACTGCTTCAATTCCTTGACGGCAAAGCTAGGAGTGCTCAAAAAAGCACTTTATATTTTAAGGCTATTTCCTTGAATCACAAAAGTGCATTGAAATTGCTTACGGTGGGGGCGCTAGAGAGCGTGCTATGGAGTAGACGTGCTTTGCTACTCCTACTCAAAGTGACAGACAGTGGGGCAAAAAAGTATTTAGTCAGCCACCAATTGTGCAAGTTCTCCAACTTAAAAAGATGAGAGAGGCCTGTAATTTTCATCATAGGTACACTTCAACTATGACAGACGAAATGAGGGAAAAAAATCCAGAAAATCACATTGTAGGATTTTTAATGAATTTATTTGCAAATTATGGTGGAAAATAAGTATTTGGTCACCTACAAACAAGCAAGATTTCTGGCTCTCACAGACCTTCTTTAATAGGCTCCTCTGTCCTCCACTCGTTACCTGTATTAATGGCACCTGTTTGAACTTGTTATCAGTATAAAAGACACCTGTCCACAACCTCAAACAAGAGCTGTCAAAGGACACCAGAAACAAAATTGTAGACCTGCACCAGGCTGGGAAGACTGAATCTGCAATAGGTAATAGGTTTACCCTGCTAAAAATATATTTCCGACATCATACACCCTGACCAGACAGGTTTTATCCCGGGCCGACATATATACTACAATTTGAGACGCCTTTTGAACATAATGTATCATGATCATAAGGTTGAGACAGTGGTAATAGCTCTTGATGCAGAGAAGGCGTTTGATCAGATTGAGTGGAAGTATATGATGTCGGTTCTGGAGCATTTTGGGTTTGGAAAGGAATTTATTAATTGGATAAGAATTATTTATGCACACCCAATGGCGTCCGTGGTAACCAATCAGGAAATGTTGCAGTCTGTTCAAGGGGTGCCGACAGGGGTGCCCTATTTCGCCTGTTCTCTTCGCTATAGCCATGGAACCCCTTGCTACTCGCATTCGGGCATGTGCCGATATCGCTTCTGTTAAAATAAAAGACACACAGCACAAAATGTCCCTATATGCAGATGATGTTCTTTTGTTTTTGTCCAAGCCTAAAACGTCTATTCCACTCTTACTTAACTTGATAAACACATTTGGCTCCTTCTCTGGCTACAAGATAAACTGGCAATAAACACGGCCTGTGGCTATGCAATTTCTGCAATCTACCCTGTTTAGAACAGTGAAGGACAAGTTCACAAGCCTTGGCATTGTAGTGACAAGAGACCTTGATCAGCTATAGAAAGTGAATTGGGACATGAAAATATATCAGCTTAAACAAAATATAGATTTTTGGAAAACTGCCTATCTCCTTGGTTGGTCGTATAAACGCTATTAAAATGGTTGTCCGACCCAGGTTTCTTTAACTCTTCCAATGTCTACCCAATTTCATACCACAAAGTTATTTTAAGAAACTGGATTCAATAGTAACTCCATTTTTATGGGATAACAAGGCAGCCAGAATTTCAAAGAAGCATTTATGCAAGTACAAGATAGAGGGGGCTTTTGCCTTCCTCACTTTAAACTGTATTATTGGGCTGCTAATCTGAACATTGTGTCTTTCTGGAGGGAAAGTTTACCTGCGATGTGACAGAAGGATATACCTTCATGGCTTTTGATTGATCAGGCCTCCTGTCAACGTTCCTCACTCCCTGCACTTGTTAATAGTCCATCATATGTGAAAAAACACTCTTATGACTCCAACAACACATTTTTTCAGATACCTCCAAATCAGGAATTTCTGAAGGACACATATCCCACAGTATGGCATGAAGCCAAATAGTCCTACATTAGATAGCTTGATCCTTGTCAAACCCCATTCAAAAGGGTGGGTCTCTAGACTGTATGATGTGCTACAGGCCCACATAGAGGTATCCACAGACACCATTGAAAGGGCTTGGGAACAAGAACTTGGGTCAGAAATCTCAGATGAGAACTGGGTAGAAGCTCTCAGGAATATAAACCACAGTTCAGTGAATGCCAGACACAACCTTGTACAGTTTAAGGTGATACACAGGTTACATTACTCAATAGTAAAACTGCATAAAATATTCCCGGACACCTCACCACTGTGTGAGAGGTGCAAGCAGGATGAGGGGACGTTGACCCACTGATTCTAAGTCCTAAGTTACATGCTTACTGGGCTCTCATTTTTGATTACTTATCTAAAGCCTTTGATAGAGTTCTAGCCCCAGACCCATTGACCGCTCTGTTTGGTACAGTTGATGGGAATAACCGGGAAGGGAAAGCGGTCTCTCTTTGTACTCTATTGGCCAAAAGGCTCATATTGCAATTTTGGAAATTGGAGACTGTACCTACCTTTAAAATGTGGTTACGGGATTTAGGGAATGTAATACATATGGAAAAGATTTGATACAATACCTCCAATAGAAGCCCAGTGTTTCACAAAATATGGCAGCCGATACTGGATAAATGGTCTAGTCCCGCTTCATAACTGGGTTGACGATCTGCTGCTACTCTGTGCTGTACTCCACTCAATATTTATTCTTGGCTTAATTACACTGCTTGTAATGACTATATGCTGTCTTCTTATACATGTACCACCTAATAGGATTTAGTTTTATTTTGTGTGAGTTAAGTTTTGTTTTGGCCATCCCATTCAACAGTACAATGAATGTCATTGTTAGTATTGCTGTCTTTTTTATTTCATTTTTTATTGGAAAATAATAAACATATTATTTTAAAAAGGACATTTCTTAAGGTACTGTGCACACTTTGGAGAGATGTGTGTGGCCACTTCGAGACACCGGTTAAGCCTCTCACGCAAACCCGTTTTTTCTTATGTTGCACCTACCCCAAAATGTCCATGAATATTATTATCATGTTACTGAATGTCTCCAGAGTATTTTCACATTTCGTAATTGACAAATGCTGCAAAAAGTACAGTAAATGTAAAATGCACATAAAATGAACGGTGTAATGTTTGGATTCAGTTTTGTGTCAGTTGAACTGTTGTGTCCTCACCTTTGGTCGGATAATTTCCCCATAATCTCCAAATGGTTCTCTTTGAATTGCTACCATGGTCAAGCGTATGTATGCCTTTTATAGTTCTTTGTTAGAAACATTTCAATTTCCATGAGGGTAAAGGGTTAAGGTTGTATGTGGTTGTTTCGAAGCTGTGATAGATATCCACTACCAGTCAAAAGTTCTCGAACACCTACTCATTCAAGGGTTTTTCTTTATTTTTACTATTTTCTACATTGTATAATAATAGTGAATTCATTAAAACTATGAAATAACAAATATGTAATCATGTACTAACCAAAAAAGTGTTAAACAAATCAAAATATATTTTATTTTTGAGATTCTTCAAATATCCCCCTTTTGGCTTGATGCCAGCTTTGCGTACTCTTGGCATTCTCTCAACCAGCTTCATGAGGTAGTCACCTGGAATGCATTTCAATTATGGACATTAGACCGGTGGAAATGTATTCCTTGGTCTGGAGTCCAAATTGTAGATTTTTGGTTCCAACCATTGTGTCTTTGTGAGACGAGGTGTGGGTGAACTCAGGATCTCCGCATGTGTATTTCCCACTGTAGAGCATGGAGGAGGAGGTATGGGTGTGTGTGGTTTGCTGGTGACACTGATTTATTTAGAATTCAAGGCACACTTAACCAGCATGGCTACCACATCATTCTGCAGCGATATGCCATCCCATGTGGTTTGCGCTTAGTGGGATTATCATTTATTTTTCAACAGGACAATGACCCAACATATCCACAGGCTGTGTAAGGGCCCTTTTACAAAGAAGGAGAGTGATGGAGTGCTGCATCAGATGACCTGGCCTCCATAATCCCTTGACCTCAACCAAATTTAAATGGTTTTGGATGAGTCGAACCTCAGAATGAAGGAAAAGCAGCCAACAAATGCTCAGCATATGTGGGAACTCCTTCAAGACTGTTGGAAAAGCATTCCAGGTGAAGAGGGTTGAGAGAATGCAAAAGAGTGTGCAAAGCTGTCATCAAGTCAACGGGTGGCTATTTGAAGAAAATGTTTGATTTGTTTAACACTTTTTTGGATACTTCCATATCCCAATGTGTTATTTCAGTTTTGATGTAGAAAATAGTAAAAAATTAAGAAAAAACCCTTGAATGAGTAGGTGTTCTAAAATGTTTGACCGGTAGTGTAGACTCTGTTGATATTTGTGTTTGTGTTTTCTTTAGACTGAAGGAGAGAACTAGGCACAGCTCAGATAGACTGTGACAAGATGTAATAATAAATAGACATGAAACAAAGCAAAAACAGCGTCTGGACAAGAGAAACAAAACAACATCACTGCAGACATGGGGATGAATCTGAGGAAGTGACAGGTATAGCGGAGGCAATCAATGACTTGATTGAGTCCAATGAAGCGCTGGTGCGCGTAACGATGGTGACAGGTGTGCATAATGATGAGCAGCCTGGCGACCTCGAGCGCCAGAGAGGGGGCGTGGGAGCAGACGTGACATAGGGATGCACAGGAACACATCATGCTTCAAACCTGAGACAAGGCTGTGTGTTGGCAACCTCCATCTCTCTTATTCTCTCTCTCTCGATCTCTCTCTCTATCCCTCTCTCTCCCGTGTAGCTCTCTCTCTATATATCCCTCTCTCGCCTGTCCTTTGCTCTCTCTTTGTTCAGCGATAATAAACGGGTCCCATGGGACTTCCTCCCTTGTGTCTTTTGTATTTTCCTTTTTCTGCTCAGAGCCCTGACAGAATAATTGGGCTAAATGCACTCAGAAAACCAAAACACGAGTAACAACACCAGAGATGCTATCTGCTAGCTCTCAATGGGCAGGCCCATACAGTACTATTCTTGGCTAAGCTAGGCTAGGCTAGGGAAAACCTATCAGGAAAGGGGGATACCTAGTCAGTTATACAACTGAATTACATTCAACTGAAATTTGTCTTCCGTATTTAAACCAAACCCTCTGAATCAGAGAGGTGCGGGGGGCTGCCTTAATCGACATCCATGTCATCAGCGCCCGGGGAACAGCCCCATCTGTAGTGATGGGTGTGTTGATAATGAGTGCCAACACCCTCCTCAGCCTTCTGAACCAAACTGCAGGACAAAGGCTGACTGCTCCCCACAGCTCCGCCTGCAGAGAGGTGGGAGGAGAGTACAGAGGCACAGCCAGGCAGGGCATGGCTCTTGGCGCTGCATCGTGATCTCCCGCTGTTTAATTAGTGTGCTTGGAGGGAATGAGAGTCACATGGTCCTGTCTTGGCTCTTCTCAGACCTGAGGCGATGCCGCCCTCCTCAGTCTGGCCCTCACACTGGGTGTAGAGACATGGTCCTACAGCCAGACACAGCAACACTTTCTGGCTGAATCTAGAACATGAGGTCATTAGAAATACTATAAAACCACATTGTGGGCCTAGTTTGACTGTTGTGGCCATCAGCTTGTGTTTTCTGAGTATTTGCTCTTGTTTAGAGAGAAACTGTGAGTTATATTGTGATGATCACAGGGATCTTACCCTCACTGCAGACAGGCAGACATGTTATTTTGATTTTGAGGAAGTGAAAGAGCTCTATTTAACGAGGGGGACAAAGATAGACAATGTTACCCTGCCATGTTCTTCTGTCTCCCCCCTTTTCTCTTCCTCTCTCCTCCTCCTTATCCTCAACCTCCTCCTACTCTATCTCATCTTCCTCCTATTTTCTCCTTATCCTCCTCCTCCTCCTCCTCCTTTTATCTCCATGTCACTGTTGGTCATTTCACCCCTGGATGGATCTCCTAATGGAACTGATTGGGCTTTCTGGTTGACTTGGAAATCTCCTACTGGGAGACAATTGATTTTATACATGTGTTTAACCCCGGCTGACCCCTGGTCTCTGTCTGTTTGGTCTGGCCCATAGACACACAGTGAGCTGTGGCTGTAGTACAAGTGGTCAAGGGCAGTCCTGCCATGTACACACACACCCTCCTCCCTAACAGGGATATCTGACAGCCTGGAGACTAGCTTAGATTCCTTTTTCATTTTGAACACTCACTACATGTGCATATCTGTATTTTTATTTATTCTGGATCCCCATTAGTTCCTGCCAAGGCAGTAGCTACTCTTCCTGGGGTTTATTCTGGATCCCCATTAGTTCCTGCCAAGGCAGTAGCTACTCATCCTGGGGTTTATTCTGGATCCCCATTAGTTCCTGCCAAGGCAGTAGCTACTCTTCCTGGGGTTTATTCTGAATCCCCATTAGTTCCTGCCAAGGCAGTAGCTCCCCATTAGTTCCTGCCAAGGCATTAGCTACTCTTCCTGGGGTTTATTCTGGATCCCCATTAGTTCCTGCCAAGGCAGTAGCTACACTTCCTGGGGTTTATTCTGGATCCCCATTAGTTCCTGCCAAGGCAGTAGCTACTCTTCCTGGGGTTTATTCTGGATCCCCATTAGTTCCTGCCAAGACAGTAGCTACTCTTTCTGGGGTTTATTCTGGATCCCCATTAGTTCCTGCCAAGGCAGTAGCTACTCTTCCTGGGGTTTATTCTGGATCCCCATTAGTTCCTGCCAAGGCAGTAGCTACTCTTCCTGGGGTTTATTCTGGATCCCCATTAGTTCCTGCCAAGGCAGTAGCTACACATCCTGGGGTTTATTCTGGATCCCCATGAGTTTCTGCCAAGGCAGTAGCTACTCTTCCTGGGGTTTATTCTGGATCCCCATTAGTTCCTGCCAAGGCAGTAGCTACTCTTCCTGGGGTTTATTCTGGATCCCCATTAGTTCCTGCCAAGGCAGTAGCTACTCTTCCTGGGGTTTATTCTGGATCCCCATTAGTTCCTGCCAAGGCAGTAGCTACTCTTCCTGGGATCCAAACACATTAAAGGAACTTACTGTACATCACACATAAATCAAAAGATAAACCAGTACATCATTACCCCACTACATATCTACAATACAAAATGTACAATACCACCATACAACAATATTACGATGTACGTGTGTGTAGAGTGCTAGCGTTTGTGTGTGTACGCATGTTTTTTTATTTATTTTATGTCACCTTTATTTAACCAGGTAGGCTAGTTGAGAACAAGTTCTCATTTACAATTGCGTCCTGGCCAAGATAAAGCATAGCAGTGTGAACAGACAGCAACACAGAGTTACACATTGAGTAAACAATTAACAAGTCAATAACACAGTAGAAAAAAAGGGGAGTCTATATACAATGTGTGCAAAAGGCATGAGGAGGTAGGCGAATAATTACAATATTTCAGATTAACACTGGAGTGATAAATGATCAGATGATCATGTACAGGTAGAGATATTAGTGTGCAAAAGAGCAGAAAAGTAAATAAATAAAAACTGTGGGGATGAGGTAGGTGAAAATGGGTGGGCTATTTACCAATAGATTATGTACAGCTGCAGCGATCGGTTAGCTGCTCAGATAGCTGATGTTTGAAGTTGGTGAGGGAGATAAAAGTCTCCAACTTCAGCGATTTTTGCAATTCGTTCCAGTCACAGGCAGCAGAGTACTGGAACGAAAGGCGGCCGAATGAGGTGTTGGCTTTAGGGATGATCAGTGAGATACACCTGCTGGAGCGCGTGCTACGGATGGGTGTTGCCATCGTGACCAGTGAACTGAGATAAGGCGGAGCTTTACCTAGCATGGCCTTGTCGATGACCTGGAGCCAGTGGGTCTGGCGACGAATATGTAGCGAGGGCCAGCCGACTAGAGCATACAAGTCGCAGTGGTGGGTAGTATAAGGTGCTTTAGTGACAAAACGGATGGCACTGTGATAAACTGCATCCAGTTTGCTGAGTAGAGTGTTGGAAGCAATTTTGTAGATGACATCGCCGAAGTCGAGGATCGGTAGGATAGTCAGTTTTACTAGGGTAAGCTTGGCAGCGTGAGTGAAGGAGGCTTTGTTGCGGAATAGGAAGCCAATTCTAGATTTAATTTTGGATTGGAGATGTTTAATGTGAGTCTGGAAGGAGAGTTTACAGTCTAACCAGACACCTAGGTACTTATAGGTGTCCACATATTCTAAGCCAGAACCGTCCAGAGTAGTGATGCTAGACGGGCTGGCGCGTGCGAGCAGCGATCGGTTGACGAGCATGCATATAGTTTTACTTGCATTTAAGATCATTTGGGGTCCACGGAATGAGTGTTGTATGGCATTGAAGCTTGTCTGGAGGTTTGTTAACACAGTGTCCAATGACGGGCCGAAAGTATATAGAATGGTGTCGTCTGCGTAGAGGTGGATCAGGGAATCGCCCGCAGCAAGAGCAACATCATTGATATATACAGAGAAAAGAGTCGGCCCGATAATTGAACCCTGTGGCACCCCCATAGAGACTGACAGAGGACCGGACAGCATGCCCTCCGATTTGACACACTGAATTGTGTCTGCAAAGTAATTGGTGAACCAGGCAAGGCAGTCATCCGAAAAACCGAGGCTACTGAGTCTGCCGATAAGAATATGTGTGTGTGTCTGTACCTGTGTGTGTGTCTCTTCACAGTCCCCGCTTTTCCATAAGGTGTATTTTTATCTGCTTTTTAAATCTGATTCTACTACATCAGTTACATGATGTCGCATAGAGTTCCATGTAGTCATGGCTCTATGTAGTAATGTGCACCTCCCATAGTATGTTCTGGACTTGAGTAATGTGAAGAGACCTCTGGTGGCATGTCTTGTGAGGTATGCATTGGTATCTGAGCTGTGTGCTAGTAGTTCAAACAGACAGTTCGGTCCATTCAGGTTGCCAACACTTCTTACAAATACAAGTATTGATGAAGTCTCTCCTCTATGGGATGTCACCAAGGTTACGCGTGTCCCAAGTCATCAGGCTCTTTGTGTGATTGATATCAGCCTGGCCCCAGGGTGTGTGTGTCTGTGTGATTGATATCAGCCTGGCCCCAGGGTGTGTGTGTTTGTGTGATTGATATCAGCCTGGCCCCAGGGTGTGTGTGTTTGTGTGATTGATATCAGCCTGGCCCCAGTGTGTGTGTGTTTGTGTGATTGATATCAGCCTGGCCCCAGTGTGTGTGTGTTTGTGTGATTGATATCAGCCTGTCCCCAGGGTGTGTGTGTTTGTGTGATTGATATCAGTCTGGCCCCAAGGTGTGTGTTTGTGTGATTGATATCAGTCTGGCCCCAGGGTGTGTGTGTTTGTGTGATTGATATCAGCCTGGCCCCAGGGTGTGTGTTTGTGTGATTGATATCAGCCTGGCCCCAGGATGTGTGTTTGTGTGATTGATATCAGTCTGGCCCCAGGGTGTGTGTGTTTGTGTGATTGATATCAGCCTGGCCCCAGTGTGTGTGTGTTTGTGTGATTGATATCAGCCTGGCCCCAGGGTGTGTGTGTGTGTTTGTGTGATTGATATCAGTCTGGCCCCAGGGTGTGTGTGTTTGTGTGATTGATATCAGCCTGGCCCCAGTGTGTGTGTGTTTGTGTGATTGATATCAGTCTGGCCCCAGGGTGTGTGTGTGTGTTTGTGTGATTGATATCAGTCTGGCCCCAGGGTGTGTGTTTGTGTGATTGATATCAGCCTGGCCCCAGGGTGTGTGTTTGTGTGATTGATATCAGTCTGGCCCCAGGGTGTGTGTGTGTTTGTGTGATTGATATCAGCCTGGCCCCAGGGTGTGTGTGTTTGTGTGATTGATATCAGCCTGGCCCCAGGGTGTGTGTGTGTGTTTGTGTGATTGATATCAGCCTGGCCCCAGGGTGTGTGTTTGTGTGATTGATATCAGTCTGGCCCCAGGGTGTGTGTGTGTTTGTGTGATTGATATCAGCCTGGCCCCAGGGTGTGTGTGTTTGTGTGATTGATATCAGCCTGTCCCCAGGGTGTGTGTGTTTGTGTGATTGATATCAGTCTGGCCCCAGGGTGTGTGTGTGTGTTTGTGTGATTGATATCAGCCTGGCCCCAGGGTGTGTGTTTGTGTGATTGATATCAGTCTGGCCCCAGGGTGTGTGTGTGTTTGTGTGATTGATATCAGCCTGGCCCCAGGGTGTGTGTGTTTGTGTGATTGATATCAGCCTGGCCCCAGGGTGTGTGTGTTTGTGTGATTGATATCAGCCTGGCCCCAGGGTGTGTGTGTTTGTGTGATTGATATCAGCCTGGCCCCAGTGTGTGTGTGTTTGTGTGATTGATATCAGTCTGGCCCCAGGGTGTGTGTTTGTGTGATTGATATCAGTCTGGCCCCAGGGTGTGTGTGTTTGTGTGATTGATATCAGCCTGGCCCCAGGGTGTGTGTTTGTGTGATTGATATCAGCCTGGCCCCAGGATGTGTGTTTGTGTGATTGATATCAGTCTGGCCCCAGGGTGTGTGTGTTTGTGTGATTGATATCAGCCTGGCCCCAGTGTGTGTGTGTTTGTGTGATTGATATCAGCCTGGCCCCAGGGTGTGTGTGTGTGTTTGTGTGATTGATATCAGTCTGGCCCCAGGGTGTGTGTGTTTGTGTGATTGATATCAGCCTGGCCCCAGGGTGTGTGTTTGTGTGATTGATATCAGTCTGGCCCCAGGGTGTGTGTGTGTTTGTGTGATTGATATCAGCCTGGCCCCAGGGTGTGTGTGTTTGTGTGATTGATATCAGCCTGTCCCCAGGGTGTGTGTGTTTGTGTGATTGATATCAGTCTGGCCCCAGGGTGTGTGTGTGTGTTTGTGTGATTGATATCAGCCTGGCCCCAGGGTGTGTGTTTGTGTGATTGATATCAGTCTGGCCCCAGGGTGTGTGTGTGTTTGTGTGATTGATATCAGCCTGGCCCCAGGGTGTGTGTGTTTGTGTGATTGATATCAGCCTGGCCCCAGATTGATATCAGCCTGGCCCCAGGGTGTGTGTGTTTGTGTGATTGATATCAGCCTGGCCCCAGGGTGTGTGTGTTTGTGTGATTGATATCAGTCTGGCCCCAGGGTGTGTGTTTGTGTGATTGATATCAGTCTGGCCCCAGGGTGTGTGTTTGTGTGATTGATATCAGCCTGGCCCCAGGGTGTGTGTGTTTGTGTGATTGATATCAGCCTGGCCCCAGGATGTGTGTTTGTGTGATTGATATCAGTCTGGCCCCAGGATGTGTGTGTGTGTGTTTGTGTGATTGATATCAGCCTGGCCCCAGTGTGTGTGTGTTTGTGTGATTGATATCAGCCTGGCCCCAGGGTGTGTGTGTGTGTTTGTGTGATTGATATCAGTCTGGCCCCAGGGTGTGTGTGTTTGTGTGATTGATATCAGCCTGGCCCCAGTGTGTGTGTGTTTGTGTGATTGATATCAGTCTGGCCCCAGGGTGTGTGTGTGTGTTTGTGTGATTGATATCAGCCTGGCCCCAGGGTGTGTGTGTTTGTGTGATTGATATCAGATATCAGTCTGGCCCCAGGGTGTGTGTTTGTGTGATTGATATCAGCCTGGCCCCAGGGTGTGTGTTTGTGTGATTGATATCAGTCTGGCCCCAGGGTGTGTGTGTGTTTGTGTGATTGATATCAGCCTGGCCCCAGGGTGTGTGTGTTTGTGTGATTGATATCAGCCTGGCCCCAGTGTGTGTGTGTGTGTTTGTGTGATTGATATCAGCCTGGCCCCAGGGTGTGTGTTTGTGTGATTGATATCAGTCTGGCCCCAGGGTGTGTGTGTGTTTGTGTGATTGATATCAGCCTGGCCCCAGGGTGTGTGTGTTTGTGTGATTGATATCAGCCTGTCCCCAGGGTGTGTGTGTTTGTGTGATTGATATCAGTCTGGCCCCAGGGTGTGTGTGTTTGTGTGATTGATATCAGCCTGGCCCCAGGGTGTGTGTTTGTGTGATTGATATCAGTCTGGCCCCAGGGTGTGTGTGTGTTTGTGTGATTGATATCAGCCTGGCCCCAGGGTGTGTGTTTGTGTGATTGATATCAGTCTGGCCCCAGGGTGTGTGTGTTTGTGTGATTGATATCAGCCTGGCCCCAGGGTGTGTGTTTGTGTGATTGATATCAGTCTGGCCCCAGGGTGTGTGTGTTTGTGTGATTGATATCAGCCTGGCCCCAGGGTGTGTGTGTTTGTGTGATTGATATCAGCCTGGCCCCAGGGTGTGTGTTTGTGTGATTGATATCAGCCTGGCCCCAGGGTGTGTGTGTTTGTGTGATTGATATCAGCCTGGCCCCAGGGTGTGTGTTTGTGTGATTGATATCAGCCTGGCCCCAGGGTGTGTGTGTTTGTGTGATTGATATCAGCCTGGCCCCAGGGTGTGTGTTTGTGTGATTGATATCAGTCTGGCCCCAGGGTGTGTGTGTGTGTTTGTGTGATTGATATCAGCCTGGCCCCAGGGTGTGTGTGTTTGTGTGATTGATATCAGCCTGGCCCCAGGGTGTGTGTGTGTTTGTGTGATTGATATCAGCCTGGCCCCAGGGTGTGTGTGTTTGTGTGATTGATATCAGCCTGGCCCCAGGGTGTGTGTGTTTGTGTGATTGATATCAGCCTGGCCCCAGGGTGTGTGTGTTTGTGTGATTGATATCAGCCTGGCCCCAGGGTGTGTGTGTTTGTGTGATTGATATCAGCCTGGCCCCAGGGTGTGTGTGTTTGTGTGATTGATATCAGCCTGGCCCCAGGGTGTGTGTGTGTTTGTGTGATTGATATCAGCCTGGCCCCAGGGTGTGTGTGTTTGTGTGATTGATATCAGCCTGGCCCCAGGGTGTGTGTGTTTGTGTGATTGATATCAGCCTGGCCCCAGGGTGTGTGTGTTTGTGTGAGAGACAGGTCCTCTAATGTTCTCTGGTCCAGGGTTAAATTGTGACTGGTGTTTGCTTACAGACAAATAGAGCCTGTGCCTTTTTGCATCTGTTCTCGCAGGAGGCTGTCTACAGCATGAACATTTCTTCTTCTGGATATTGGTGTGTGAGTAGTTTGTTGTGTTGGGACCCATAATGTCATTAAAGGACCAAGTCATTGGATTGAATGTGTTGTCAACCAGTTTACTAGCTGTTGGGATAGTAGTGTTCCCGGATCAGACGACAGTGTTAGTTAATTGGTACTCAATGACCGCTGCTCTTCAACTCACAACAATGCTTGGAATCGAAGTGTATCACTCAAACAGTAACCATCCTCTCTATTAGAGAATAGAGTTTATATCGTAATGCTGCCTCTCGTTTACTTTTTCTTCAACCCAGACATTTCCTATTTTCCCTCTTGCTCTTTGTCTCTTGGAGACTCTTGTATCTGATTTGAGGGTCTGAAGTACAAACCCACCATTAAATAGAGTCCCACTGTCCTCTTGGCTATTATCGGCCCTCACAGGCTCTTAGGCTCTTTGCAATCACAACTCTGTCTGGAGAAGTAGTGTAGTGTACTCTACAGTTCTCTGGACTTAAGCCCAGACCAGAGGCCCAAGGCCATTGTCTGAGAACATGAAGACATGCTCTCATTGTTTAGGTCTTAGTAGTTAGAGCAAGGGGCTCCTTATTTATATTAATGAACTCAGTGAAGCAGTTGGATTGGGCCACACACACACACACACACACACACAGGCCAGGGTAGGGTAGGCTACTCAGTCCACACATCTCAATGGGGTGTGAGTTATGTCATTACATCAGGAAAATAAGGTGGTGCAGGTTGTGACTATGTTTCTCTCCTGCTGTTCTTTATGTCCACAGAGGTGGAGCAGATTGAGGCCATCGCTAAGTTTGACTATGTGGGGCGCACCCCCCGGGAGCTATCCTTTAAGAAGGGAGCGTCACTACTCCTGTATCACCGCGCCTCCGAGGACTGGTGGGAGGGGCGACACAACGGTGTGGACGGACTGATCCCACACCAGTACATTGTGGTGCAGGACCTGTGAGTAACACCAATTCATAAACATTAAGCTTCAGCGATGGACGAAGAGCAGTCTGACAATAACTCAGGCAGGCAGGCAGGAAACAGTCAGTCTTACAGTGTTTTCCTCAACAAATCTCCCTCTTTAAAGTGATAGAAACCTGAGAGTAATTACACATGGCAGGTGTAGGCACAGATAAATAATTAAAATCATGCATGATGTGTTCGCTCAAAGACACCTCACTGACAAGTGCACCTTAAGTGGTAACACAATTAAATGTGGATTTGATGTCAGTCATTCAGGCTCAGATGCAGGAGTAAAGATGCCAAAGAGAAGGTCAAAGCAAGGTTTAAGATTTTTTTAAAAGTTTTTCAACTCTTGAATTAATTGAATTAATTAAATACACCCTCAGATATGAATTCCCATTATAAATGTACACAATTATTTGAAAGATGAGCTGCGTAGTCTCGAATTATAGTGTGGCTAATCACTGCTGCTGTCTGTTTCATGAATCCATTTGGATGTTGAGTCAACAGTAAGGTAAGAATTTGATATCGTATTGCTACTTTCTGTGTCAGGAATACTTTGGAATGATCAAAAGGAGTCAGTGAAGTGGCTCCCCCATCTGTCTGGATCAGATAAACTGACTGCAGATTGAAAACCAGAGCCCCCTGTAAATATGGACCAATTAGTTTGAGTAAACGGCACACAGGCGGCAGCGTAGCCTAGTGGTTAGAGTGTAGGGGCGGCAGCGTAGCCTAGTGGTTAGAGTGTAGGGGCGGCAGCGTAGCCTAGTGGTTAGAGTGTAGGGGCGGCAGCGTAGCCTAGTGGTTAGAGTGTAGGGGCGGCAGCGTAGCCTAGTGGTTAGAGTGTAGGGGCGGCAGCGTAGCCTAGTGGTTAGAGTGTAGGGGCGGCAGCGTAGCCTAGTGGTTAGAGCATTGGACTAGTAACCGAAAGGTTGCAAGTTCAAATGCCCAAGCTGACAAGGTACAAATATGTTGTTCTGCCCCTGAACAGTCAGTTAACCCACTGTTCCTAGGCCGTCATTGAAAATAAGAATTTGTTCTTAACTGACTTGTCTAGTTAAAAAAATAAAACAACAATCTAAATAAGATCTCAACCACACTCTATCATCTCTCCTCTCTTTCTCTCTCCCTTCAGGGATGATGCGTTCTCAGATAATCTCAGTCAGAAGGCGGACAGCGAGGCGAGCAGCGGACCACTGCTGGATGACAAGGCCTCATCCAAAAACGATGTCCCATCACCGTGTGAACACTCCCCCGACTGCAACTTTGGAGGAGTCATGGGGAGGTGGGTAACGACTGGGAAGGAATACCCATTGAAATGCTGTTTTATTTTTGATCAGTGTCCAGGGCCAACCTAATACTCCTCTTTGTGACTGTGATGTTGTCTCTCTCCTCAGGGTGAGGCTACGTTCTGACGGGGCCGCCATCCCTCAGCGCCGCAGCGGAGAGACCCACAGCCCTCCCCGGGGCACAGACACACCCCCGCGGGCCGCAGCCTGTCCCAGTAGCCCCCACAAGATGGCAGTGAGCAGGAGTCGCATGGAGAGCCCGGAGAAGAGGCGCCTGGGCACATTTGGCAGTGCGGGCAGCATCAACTATGCTGACAGGAAGGTCTACCCCGAGGGCCACCCCCTGAGACACGTACCAGGGGCCACACGCCACAGCAGCCTGGGGGACCACAAGTCACTGGAGGCTGATGCCCTGGCAGAGGTATGGCCCTCACTGTCCTATCAGACCCAGGTTCTAAAGTATTACCTCTGCCCAATGTATAACTGCATAACCTCTTTTCCCCATGCAGTGTAACCTTATCAGTCATAGAACTTCACACAATATGGAATGGAATCACCTATCCGTTAAAAATAAAGTTGTATTTTTTCCACAAGCTCAATTTTGTCTCAACGCTGCAACTCCCCAACAGCCTCAGGAAGCAGAATGAATTTCATGTCTATGCTGAAATGAGTACTAATGATCATTGATAATGGCAGCACAGGCCCTGCTGCGTCGGCTAACTGGAAAAGGAATAGAGGCAGATTTTGAAATGGAAAAGTTCTGATCAGCTAATGAGAGTGGTCCTATCAGAGCCCTGTTTCAGCCTGAGCCCATGTTGATGACCTTGATTGTGATTGTGCTAATGAGTTTGTGTGTGTGCATGCGCGTGCGTGCGTGCGACTGTGAGATTGTGAGAGAGGGTGTGTGTGTGTGTGTGTGGGTGGGTGGGTGGGTGGGTGGGTGGGTGGGTGGGTGGGTTGGTTGGTTTTTCTATAATAGTAAAACAAGTAAAATGCTCCCTCGTGGGGACCTTTCTCATGTCCCCATGGGGACAAAGGCTATTTTAAGCTTAGGGGTTAGGGTTAGAATTGGGGTAAGAGTTAAGGTTAGGGGTTAGGGTTAGAATTGGGGTAAGAGTTAAGGTTAGGGGTTAGGGAAAATAGAATTTCGAATGGAAATACATTTTAGGTCTCCACGAGAATAGAAGAACAAAACGTGTGATTGTGTGAGAGAGTGTGTGTGTGTGATTGTGTGAGAGAGTGTGTGTGTGTGATTGTGTGAGAGAGTGTGTGTGTGTGATTGTGTGAGAGCGTGTGTGTGTGTGATTGTGTGAGAGAGTGTGTGTGTGTGTGTGTGTGATTGTGTGAGAGTGTGTGTGTGTGTGATTATGTGAGAGAGTGTGTGTGTGTGATTGTGTGAGAGAGTGTGTGTGTGTGATTGTGTGAGAGAATGTGTGCGATTGTGACTGTTGTAATGAGTGTCAGCCATTAAAAGGGGATGTTAATCTCTTCATTTGGTGCCGTTGTGTTGGGCTGTACTGTGTGAGGAGAGGGAGCAGAGAGAGGAGGTGTCTGGGAGAGCAGAGGCAGATGTGATGTCCTGCTGTACTGTCTGTCTATGTGTCTGGGTGAAGCAGCCCTGTCTCAGTGTAAACGTTAGAGACAGTCTGGCGCTGAAAGATTGACACACCTATGTCACGGGGGAATGGAGCTGAATAAAAAGCACAGAAAGTTCTGCATTAGACTCTCAGCATCAGTGGCTACTACCATTGCTAAACTTAACTTAGCCTAGCTTGGCTTAGCAATTATATCAAATTAATTATCTCCTTTCACATTTTCTGTGTACTTTGTGTATGTCAGGACATAGAGAAGACCATGACCACGGCCCTACATGAGCTGCGTGAGCTGGAGCGCCAAAACATGGGCAAGCAAGCACCAGACGTGGTGCTGGATACCCTGGACACCACCATGAAGAAGCCTGTGAACTCGGAGCCCGGCAGCCCCCTCCACACCATCATGATCCGCGACCCGGACGCCGCCATGCGCCGCAGCAGCAGCTCCACCTCTGAAATGATGTCCACCTTTAAGCCTGCCTTGTCGGCACGTCTGGCCGGAGCCCAACTGCGCCCCCCGCCTATGAGGCCCGTCCGCCCGCCCCACACCGGGCACCGCTCCTCCAGCTCCAGTTCCTCCGGGGTAGGAAGCCCTGCTGTCACCCCCACTGAGAAGATCTTCCCCAACAGCACTGCCGCGGCTAGCTCCGCAGCTAACGCAGCCGGGGACAAGTCAGGCACCATGTAACTCTGAGGGAGACTCAGGGTTTTCATGTTGCAACAGCTTGAAGGAGAGGAAAGCCCATAGAAATGCGATGATGTGTTGTCAATATGTTCTCAGAGAACATGTGTGGATTTTCCCTCTCCTTGTTTTGAGTTTCACTTTATTTCTTGAATTCAGAAAGCTCCTGGAGTGAGCCTGAGTTGCCATAGTGATGGCAGGTGGAGAGGCTGTAGGGGTTTTATAGCATATTAACTCAACACTCTGAAGCTTGATGTGAAAACGGACTTGAAAATAATGAATAAAATCACCTCAAAGTAAAAGCAATTTTTTCGTTTTTACCTCAAAATTATGTCTGTGGCCAGGCCCCGCTTTTTAGAGATTCATTGACTGCAAGACGTGAAGAAGTACTTGTGTAATTATGGCATTGGTTTTCATCCTGCACTGGTCCAGATGATGTCTGATCCCTCCTTACTGGTGTGTATGAGACTCTCTGGACTGGACACTCAGTCTACCAGACTGCTTCTAAGAGACTGAAACCAAGATGGCCATCTGCCTTTTGGCTGTAAATAGAGACTTACTTGAAGTTGTTATGCCTTTTGTTTGTACTGTAGTATAAGGGATGTTCAGAAAAGTAACAACATGTTAACATTGTATACGTATATGAGATGCAGAAAACTGAACCAATATACCAACTAATTGTAAGAAACTCAAAATGTAGTTTAACTTGTATATAGTTATTGATTAGTATGTATTTTTTGTGTGTGTTAATCTTGTACAGGCCAAGACGGAACAGGCAAGTAGATGTGAATGGCATTGTCAAAAAACAAACACAAATAGTCAACCAGCAAACAACGAAAAAAGATCAAAAGGTTTCTGCTTCCTTTGTTATTTTTTTCCCTTTCTCACACACATCACAGCACTGACAGCTGTGTTTAGAGTATGTGGACATGTGGATGTCATCATACCACACATTGTATTTATGAGTTAAAACTACATTTGCGCTTCTCTACTCAAATGGATCCCGATTCTGTCTTCTGCCCACAGCAGTTCTGCATGCACTGTAAATAAGGCCAAGTCAGTCTCCAGTTGAGTTGAGTCTGCTTTTATTCCATTTGTATTGTGGAAATGCTTTATCATTCCTCATATACATACTTCCAAGATATTATTCAGATTTAAGACAGTAAAATGAGTGTATTATACCATAGTTTGCCATGGTAAGGTTTGAGCCCCCTTTTATGAGTTTGTAATACTGTGAGAATACTGTTGACCATGGCCCTTTACCTTTTATGAGTTTGTAATACTGTGAGAATACTGTTGACCATGGCCCTTTACCTTTTATGAGTTTGTAATACTGTGAGAATACTGTTGACCATGGCCCTTTACCCCACAGCCCCTCACTGTTCCAACAGCTCAACACAAGAGCCTGTCTTCTGCTGACACAGTAACCTGTGTGAAGTCAGTCCACAACTAGACAATTTGTGTTCCCGATTTCATACTATACACACTTTGCCATCTTTAAAGCAACCTCTTGCCTGTTCGAGTCTGATTTATGTAATACTTTCTACGCACAAAATATGTTACAAAGTACTGTTACAAAATTCCTTTTGATCTGAAATGTGATACCTTACCTAGACAACTCCAGTGTTGCCTGAGAAGTTAACCGTAAATGATATAATAACAGCAGAACAGTGGTCTTACCTCTCCTCCCCTTGGTTCTAACATCCTCACTGTCATGTTCCAGTGTCTCATCCCACTTCTTGTTTTCAGTCCTTTGTAGCGAAATATAAGTGCGTACTGAAAGAGGTTGACACTGTAGGCCTATACTGTAGCTGCCATGTTAAATTGTAGCTGGCCCAAGCCCGCACCTGCCTCTGCTCAGTCCTGTAGTTGTGTGTTTGGACTGCCTGAAATAGCGCATGCCCTGCCCTGTCCTGCATGTTTTATGCTGTACCATTTGACACAAACAATGTGACAATTGAACAATGACTGTTTGCGGTGCCTTTCCTCTGTAAAACGCACAAGTGACTTAATGTTTCGGCCTTTTGCTTTCGAGGGTTGGGCTATACCCTAGTAGTTAACCATTTTGGAATATGTGAATACATGTTGTCACTAACATGTAGTAAGTAGTAACATGTGGGCAATGGAAGTGAATTGGCAGCCAAGGTGGGACAAAAAGTCAAGGACAGATTTATCAACCTGAATCTCATGCTGTGATTCCAATATCAATCATATGTACATTATTCAGCCACTGTTATGTGTGCAAATCTTGATTTCATACACATAGTTTCCTATGAGATACATACATACTTTCACTGGAAAAAGTTGTCATGATCTCATCCCAGTGATTTGTTTGCCATGTGCGTTTTGTTTACCACAAACATTGCAGTCAATTCTGTCCACCTCCATCTGTTGACCCCTGCTGGGTAGATTCTAGCCTACATGCAGGGCACACAGAGACATACAACATAAGTTATACACTTACACCCTCTGCTGGTCATATATGGTATTGCTTTAACTAGAAGTACTGTGGTTCTGGTCAGGTATGAGTAAACAGATGGCACTCTCCATCAATAGGAACTGTCACTGATGACAACCAAATCATGCTTTTTTTTCATCCCGTTGAACTACAAGAATTACATATCATTTTTGTATTAACCACAGTTCTCATCTGTATAACTGAAGAGTCCATTCAAGTTCATTTTTCTCAAACATACATAAGCTGTATTTTCAAAGATAAAGTAAAACACATACTAAATGTTGATTTGCAAAAGTAAAATGTATATATTTGTTTATTAGTATTTTGTTTATTTATGAGTAACTGCCTTTTGTGCACATCATCAGTTTTGAATGAACTTGTATAATTACCTTTTTTAACGATATAGTAATTCAGTCATGTTTGATATTCACTTTTATCATATTTTCCCCTTTCCACACATCATTTCATCTGAGGAATATCAAGAAAACAAGTGATGTAAATATGTACTGTACACATTGCTATAGAGGAATTACTATGACCCCTTCAGATGTCATACTACCAGAACGACTGAAATGTAGTATTTACTTGTATGATTTATTGTCTAATATGCTCTAGTTGATTCCTGGAGGGGTAAGAGATTTATAAAGAAGACTTGGACTGCTGTACATTTACTCATTGATGGCATCGTTCAGTGAAATCATCTCTGATTGATCATTTCATCCTTTCTTTCTGTTTTCTGTCTGTGCTGTGGTTGAACCTTTGCTTCTTCTACTCATATACTCATCCTCCTCCTGCAAAGTGAACACACCATTGCAGTGTTACTCCTCTACTTGCATGGTTTATAAGGCACATGGTGAACTCTCTTCTTCTTTGAGCTGTATATGATGTTCTGTTCAAGGAAGTGTTTTGATTTCTGGAAGGTATGCTAAACCTGGGTAATGGATGTTGTATGTTGGCTAATAACAATGCTTATGAAGTAACATTCAGAGACCAAACTGGCTGAGTGGCTGTGGTGGGGAGTGTGCTCTCTCTCTCTCTCTCTCTCTCTCTCTCTCTCTCTCTCTCTCTCTCTCTCTCTCTCTCTCTCTCTCTCTCTCTCTCTCTCTCTCTCTCTTGTCTCTCTCTCTCTCTTGTCTCTCTCTCTCTCTTGTCTCTCTCTCTCTCTCTCTCTCTCTTGTCTCTCTCTCTCTCTTGTCTCTCTCTCTCTCTCTCTCTCTCTCTCTCTCTCTCTCTCTCTCTCTCTCTCTCTCTCTCTCTCTCTCTCTCTCTCTCTCTCTCTCTCTCTCTCTCTCTCTCTCTCTCTCTCTCTCTCTCTCTCTCTCTCTCTCTCTCTCTCTCTCTCTCTCGTCTCTCTCTCTCATGTCTCCCTGTTCATGAGTGCTGACTGGTTAAATCCCTTGTAATGTAATGTACACCATGCCACTGTTTGGATGTTGAGAACCGTTATGTCCAAATAAAAAAACGAATGTTGCCCTCTGATATTGGGATTTTCAGACCTTTTATCCAGCAGATAAAACAAATTAATTGACTATACTATACTAGCAAATACACATGCCTTGCCTTAGCCTAGTTCACTAATTGTCTTGGTACCAGCAGTCGTTCATGAATACATATGAATTGACAGGCTAATAGACAGGCAATACCTAACCAATTCTGCCATTTTGGAATACTGAACTATATAATGCTCAGCTATCTTAGACACCATGTTATCTTACAGGGTCTGTATAAATACTCCAGCTATCTAGCTCAACTATCTCTATACAGGGTGATCAAGCCCCAAACTTCTTGTGACTGAGACTGCTTGTCCATCTAAGGCTACATGCAGCACAATAATTCTGCTGTATTACTTATAGGCACACAATGTCCATTGGGAGAGAGGAGATCTTAGTGGTAGAGTGTGCAGATATTTGAGAACAATCTCTATTGCATGAAGGGTATGCTATGCAAATAGTACAAAGTATGTGACCTTTGAGGTTGATTATTATGTGGGGGGAAATATGAAATTGTGCCACCTAAGATATCTGTATCATTTCCTGTTGACTTTCTCTGGAAATAACCTGAGATTCTATTAGTGGCAAGCTCCGGTTTATCAGCAAACAACCAACCATGTACACACAAAAACAGGAGACACACAGAATTCAATTTGTTCCAAGCCAGAGCCTTTTAATCATCAGACACAATACAAACATACACAATGATGCACACAGAGCACTGAGGAAGTGACACTATTTTTGTCCACCAATTGGAAGTGTTGTTGACTTAAACTTTTTATGCTTCTTTTTACAATTAAGTTCATTACAACCTGAAATTCATCAACCCCAAAAAAGTTATATTGTCACATACACTGGATAGGTGCAGTGAAATGTGTTGTTTTACAGGGTCAGCCTATAGTATTACGGTGCCCCTGGAGCAAATGATCGTTAAGTGCCTTGCTCAAGGGCACATTGACAGATGATTCACCTTGTTGGCTCGGGTATTCATGGTCCAACGCTCTAACTGCTAGGCTACCTGCCACCATATCACCAAGTTCTGAATTGTTTTAACTTCTTATGGCTGCAGGGGCGGTATTGAGTAGCTTGGATGAAAGGTGCCCAGAGTCAACAGCCTGCTCCTCAGTCCCAGTTGTTAATATATGCATGTTATTAGTAGTAGTATTGGATAGAAAACACTCTGAAGTTTCTAAAACTGTTTGAATGGTGTCTGTGCGTATAACAGAACTCATATGGTAGGCAAAAACCTGAGAAGAAATCCAAACAGGAAGTGGAAAATCTGAGGTTGGTCGATTTTCAACTCAGCCCCTATTGAGTTCACAGTGGGATATGGATGATGTTGCACTTCCTAGGGCTTCCACTAGATGTCAACCGTCTTTAGAAACTTGAATGAAGCTTCTACTGCGATGTGGAGCCGGATGGGAGCTCTTTGAGTCAGTGGTCTGGCAGAGAGCCAGGTCCTGGTCATGCGCATTACACATGATAGCGACCTGCGTTCCATGGCTTCTCTACAGACATAGGAATTCTCCTGTTGGAACTTTATTGAAGATTTATGATAACAACATCCTAAAGATTGATTCTATACTTAGTTTGACAAGTTTCTTCGACCTGTAATATAACATTTTGAAGTTTTCGTCTAACGTTCAGATGGACCTGCACGAGGGTTTGGATTTGTGTACTAAACGCGCAAAAGTAACAAAAACTAACAAAAACTAACAAAAGTAGCCACATGGACATAAATAATGGACATTATCGAACAAATCAAGCATTTATGGAACTAGGATTTGTGGAACTAGGATTTCTGGGAGTGCATTCTGATGAAGGGAATATTTATAATGTGATTTCTGTTGACTCCAACATGGCGGATCATTTTATTTATTTTCTGAGCGCCGTCTTAGATTATTGCATGGTTTGCTTTTTCCGTAAAGTTTTTTAAAAATCTGACACAGCGGTTGCATTAAGGAAAGGTATATCTATATTTCCATGTCTAACAATTGTATTTATCAACATTTATAATGAGTATTTCTGTAAAATTATGTGGCTCTCTGCAATATCACAGGATGTTTTTGGAACTAGTGAACGTAACGCGCCAATGTATACTGATATTCTTTTATATAAATATGAACTTTATCAAACAAAACATACATGTATTGTGTAACATGAAGTCCTATGATGTCATCTGATGAAGATCATCAAAGGTTAGTGAATACATTTTATCTCTATTTGTGCTTTATGTGACTCCTCTCTTTGGCTGGAAAAAATGGCTGGGTTTTTCTGTGAGTTGGTGGTCACCTAACATAATCGTTTGTGGTGCTTTCGCTGTAAAGCCTATTTGAAATAGGATACTGTGGTGGGATTAACAACAAGATTGCCTTTAAAACGGTATGTTTGAGGAATTTTAAATATGAGATTTCTGTTGTTTTGAATTTGGAGCCCTGCACTTTCACTGGCTGTTGTCATATCATCCCGTTAACTGGATTGCAGCCCTAAGAAGATTTAAGTGACTTTGGTATTTATTAGTTGTTGCAGCTGTATATATATATATTTTTTACAGTTATGCATTCTGATCATGTCTGTAGGTTGGATGGACATTGTTAGTCCTTATTGTTATGTTCATGATGTTCTGCCAGACTGCATTCTTGATTCATCTCACTACGTAGCACTGACTGTTTTTTTTCACAAATTATGTTTTATAATTATACAAATTACCGGCTACACACTATTATTATATTTTGAAGTCTCAGAGAAAGACCTTGGATCTTAGGCTTTGGACTGTGATTGCTCTGTAAAAGCACCAGTGCTTGTTGAGATGAGGGAGTTGAAACCCAGGGGAAATGGGTGATAAGACACAAAGTGCAGGAGTGGATTACTGCAGTAGAAGTGTTCAAAGCCTGGAGTAATGTAACCATCTCTCTCCAGAATTATTGGTGTTCACGGGGCTCAGTGTGACAAGTGGGGCACCAGGATGTTACCGAGGCCCTGCTTACTTTGAAGTCAGAGAAAAAGGTAATCAAAATTCAACCTTACAACTTAAATTCCCTTTCTGCCAGGCAAATTGACATCCATTCACAAAACAACCCAATTAAGTCAGCTCAAAAGTGATATATTGTGTGCTAATTATCTTCTTAATTTGGCAATTAGGGTTGAGAGAGAGACCGACAAAGAGATCAAGGAGGAAATAGCTTGTTATCAGACAAAGCCCCATGGATGCAGCAGTCACACCTGCTTACCAGATGAGACAACTTCAGTGTGACCCTCTACTGTGCATGGAAAGAGAATGGCTCCACGGTAGCAGATGTTCAAAATCCCAGATCGGTGAAAAGGGGACAAATAAACTCAGGTCACAAATCATACGGAGTTGTTCCCTTATACCTGTAACGGCGGGTGAGTGATGAGTGAGGAGTCAAATGCAGAGAGCGAAGTGAACGGGAAAAACACTTTAATGTCATTTAAAACGTAACAGGTCCAAACATGGGTGAATGCCCTAAAACACTGGTGCTAAACTAACCCAAAACCTAGTTACAAACACTGGACAGCGAAAACCCAAAACAAACACGATACATCACCAAACGTAACAAACCAACAAGCCCGCACAAACACCAGTGGGCAAAACAAACTGAAATAACACCCATCCCAAAACCCCAACAAGGAACAGGAGAAAACAATTAGACAAAAACAAACAAAAAGGAAAAAGGGATCGGTGGCAGCTAGTAGACCGGCGGCGACGACCGCCGAGCGCCACCCGAGCAGGAAGGGGAGCGTGACAATACCCTCTCTCACTGCAGGGGGTAGAGACAAGAGAAAGAGGATTCAGGAGAGATTAGAGAGAGAGATAATGAAAACAAACATCAACCCCACCTACATGAATATAATGTGTATAGGAAAGGCAGGGAGTACAGGTAAATAAATCAAAATAATTAGGAAGATACGAGGGAATACAGTACATTGACATAGTTTACAGAGGGCAGTGTCGATAGATCCTGCAAAGCCCATTCTCCCGTCACAGTGTATTTACAGTGCCTTGCGAAAGTATTCGGCCCCCTTGAACTTTGCGACCTTTTGCCACATTTCAGGCTTCAAACATAAAGATATAAAACTGTATTTTTTCATGAAGAATCAACAACAAGTGGGACACAATCATGAAGTGGAACGACATTTATTGGATATTTCAAACTTTTTTAACAAATCAAAAACTGAAAAATTGGGAGTGCAAAACTATTCAGCCCCTTTACTTTCAGTGCAGCAAACTCTCTCCAGAAGTTCAGTGAGGATCTCTGAATGATCCAATGTTGACCTAAATGACTAATGATGATAAATACAATCCACCTGTGTGTAATCAAGTCTCCCTATAAATGCACCTGCACTGTGATAGTCTCAGAGGTCCGTTAAAAGTGCAGAGAGCATCATGAAGAACAAGGAACACACCAGGCAGGTCCGAGATACTGTTGTGAAGGAGTTTAAAGCCGGATTTGGATACAAAAAGATTTCCCAAGCTTTAAACATCCCAAGGAGCACTGTGCAAGCGTTAATATTGAAATGGAATGAGTATCAGACCACTGCAAATCTACCAAGACCTGGCCGTCCCTCTAAATTTTCAGCCCATACAAGGAGAAGACTGATCAGAGATGCATGATGATCCCATGATCCCATGATCACTCTGGATGAACTGCAGAGATCTACAGCTGAGGTGGGAGACTCTGTCCATAGGACAACAATCAGTCGTATATTGCACAAATCTGGCCTTTATGGAAGAGTGGCAAGAAGAAAGCCATTTCTTAAAGATATCCATAAAAAGTGTTGTTTAAAGTTTGCCACAAGCCACCTGGGAGACACACCAAACATGTGGAAGAAGATGCTCTGGTCAGATGAAACCAAAATTGAACTTTTTGGCAACAATGCAAAACGTTACGTTTGGCGTAAAAGCAACACAGCTCATCACCCTGAACACACCATCCCCACTGTCAAACATGGTGGTGGCAGCATCATGGTTTGGGCCTACTTTTCTTCAGCAGGGACAGGGAAGATGGTTAAAATTGATGGGAAAATGGATGGAGCCAAATACAGGACCATTCTGGAAGAAAACCTGATGGAGTCTGCAAAAGACCTGAGACTGGGATGGAGATTTGTCTTCCAACAAGACAATGATCCAAAACATAAAGCAAAATCTACAATGAAATGGTTCAAAAATAAACATATCCAGGTGTTAGAATGGCCAAGTCAAAGTCCAGACCTGAATCCAATCGAGAATCTGTGGTAAGAACTGAAAACTGCTGTTCACAAATTCTCTCCATCCAACCTCACTGAGCTCGAGCTGTTTTGCAAGGAGGAATGGGAAAAAATTTCAGTCTCTCGATGTGCAAAACTGATAGAGACATACCCCAAGCGACTTGCAGCTGTAATCGCAGCAGAAGGTGGCACTACAAAGTAGTAACTTAAGGGGGCTGAATAATTTTGCACGCCCAATTTTTCAGTTTTTGATTTGTTAAAAAAGTTTGAAATATCCAATAAATGTCGTTCCACTTCATGATTGTGTCCCACTTGCTGTTGATTCTTCACAAAAAAATACAGTTTTATATCTTTATGTTTGAAGCCTGAAATGTGGCAAAAGGTCGCAAAGTTCAAGGGGGCCGAATACTTTCGCAAGGCACTGTATATGAAACTGTTTGTGGTCCAACACAAGCATACAAATAAAGGCAAATTCTCAGACGTTCACCTTTAGGTTTACCTCTGTTTTCCAGAGCCTTGTGTTTGAAGCCCTAAAATCAACTCAAGAAAGAGACTGAACTTCAGAGCTATTTCTTTGAGTTCTTTAAACAAGTTTGCTTTGTATTAACTTCTACTTTCCTCAAAGTTTGTTTAAAGACAAAGTTTCTGTAATTTGAATGAAGGTGATAAGGTTTTGGAATATCTGTGGGATTCTGCTGATAAAGAACCATCATGGATTAGTTTGAGATACAATGTGATTTGTTCAGCATTTTCCCGCACCCCTGTTTGAAATAAACGAGCTCAAACTTGAAAAGTTTTGAATCGTTAATGCTTTTGACAAGACTGACCAAATCTGGAAAAGCTAGAAAAACAGGTTATGTAAGTGAGAACTCTCCAAATGCTTAATTTGGCAAATATTCCATAACAATTAGTGAGCAAACGAAAGCACGATATTCAATTATGTATAATTTTCTTTGTGTATGTCAGAACAGGACAACATTATTGTAATTTCCCCCCTCCAACCTGAACCATCCTCTGTCTTTAGCGTTACCACGTTGGAGAGATGAACTGACAAGTGATTACTCTGTTAGCTAAATCCTCTTGAGGACTGAAGTGATGTGCAATACATAATTCATCTGCAACTTGATTCTATTCTAATCTGGATATATAGGTGAACTTGACATCTGGATGTCCTATTTTCTTATATTCTTAATAAATGTCTGTGTAAATGTTTAACAATTGAATCGGCCGGCCCGTCAGTACTTTTGATATGTTCCTGCTGTGTCAATAGTATTCATTTCACTAGTGTATCCTTCATGACAGCCGTATTTGAGGAGGCATGGGGATGTAGGGTGATTCGGTTCTACTTATATTCTGTCAATTTTTTCTCTATCTGTTTGGTGAAGTATTTGATGATTACACATATTGGATAGCCAACAACTAAAATAAATATATATAAATACTTCCTCAGACAATTAAACTCATAAAAAAATATACGTGTAAATATTTGTATGAACATAACAAGATTCAACAACTGAGACAAACTGAACAAGTTCCACAGACATGTGACTAACAGAAATGGAATAATGTGACCCTGAAGAAAGGGGGGGTAAAAATCAAAAGTAACAGTCCACCAGCTGCATTAAGTACTGCAGTGCATCGCCTCCTCATGGACTGCACCATATTTGACAATTCTTGCTGTGAGATGTTACCCCACTTTTCCACCAAGGCACCTGCAAGTTCCCAGACATTTCTGGGGGGAATGGCCCTAGCCCTCAACCTCCGATCCAACAGGTCCCAGACGTGCTCAATGGGATTGAGATCCTGGCACTTCGCTGGCCATGGCAGAACACTGACATTCCTGTCTTGAAGGAAATTACGCACAGAACGAGCAATGGTGACATTGTCATGCTGGAGGGTCATGTCAGGATGAGCCTGCAGGAAGAGTACCACATGAGGGAGGAGTCTTCCCTGTAACGTACAGCGTTGAGATTGCCTGCAATGACAACAAGCTCGGTCCGATGATGCTGTGACACACCTCCCCAGACCATGACCCTCCACCTCCAAATCGATCCCGCTCAAGAGTACAGGCCTCGGTGTAACGCTCATTCCTTCAACGATAAACGCGAATCCGGCCATCAACCCTGGTGAGACAAAACCGAGCACTTTTTTGCCAGTCCTGTGTGGTCCAGCGACGGTGGTTTTATGCCCATATGTGACGTTGTTGCCGGTGATGTCTGGTGAGGACCTGCCTTACCACAGGCCTACAAGCCCTCGGTCCAGCCTCTCTCATTCTATTGAGGACAGTCTGAGCACTGATGGATGGATTGTGTGTTCCTGGTCTAACTCGGGCAGTTGTTGTTGCCATCCTGTACCTGTCCCGCAGGTGTGCTGTTCGGATGTACTGATCCTGTGCAGGTGTTGAACACGTGGTGTGCCACTACGAGGACGATCTGCTGTCTGTCCCATCTCCCTGTATCGCTGTCTTAGGCGTCTCACAGTACGGACATAGCAATTTATTGCCCTGACCACATCTGCAGTCCTCATGCCTCCTTGCAGCATGCCTAAGGCACATTCACGCAGATGAGCAGGTACCCTGGGCATCTTTGTTTTGGTGTTTTTCAGAGTCAGTAGAAAGGCCTCTTTAGTGTCATAAGTTGTCATAACTGTGTCCTTAATTGCCTACCGTCTGTAAACTGTTAGTGTCTTAACGACCGTTCCACAGGTGCATGTTCATTAATTGTTTATGGTTCATTGAACAAGCATTGAAAACAGTGTATAAACCCTTTAAAATGAAGATCTGTGAAGTTATTTGGATTTTTACGAATTATCTTTGAAAGACAGGGTCCCGAAAAAGGGACATTTCTTTTTTTTGCTGAGTTTACAATCAGTACAATCTAAACACATTGTTGTATGAGGGAATTTGTTCAAATTTGGCATGTTTCCTCCCCAAAACTCATTCCCAGTGGCCACCTTGCTCAGCATCAAGAATTCAATTCAATTTTACTTCATTTGAATGTGTCTGATGTTTTTCACAGGAAGTTCCAACTGGCAAGTGCTCATCATCTCCTGCTAGGGCTCTGTCATCCTCGGTGGTGAGTATGGGACAAGATGAAGGTGTGGTGTGTTGCTCTTTTTCCGTTTCAACATCTTTAAGTGGATCAGAGCTCAGCAGAGGCCCCTTCAGAGGCCCCTCTACATATTCTTTATGGATGTCTACAGTCAATATTACAGTTTTTCCCAATTGTTGACACACATTTGCTGAAACTCATCTCAGGTACTCAAAACCCTAAACATATAACACAAAACAGCTAGCCAATTTCCACAAACTGTAGGCAGACATCTTGCAAAGTGAAACACCATGTACTCCCTGCTTATAATAAAACTCTGCCTACAAATGAGACACACACACACATCAAATGAATCTAACTTAGTGACAACAGATCACACGAATGTGACATTCAAAACACTACTATCAGAACTTATTTCAGCGTGAAGACTAAGATGTATCTATTGTACTGTATACTGCTGTGTGTACTCAAACAACAAAGGAACACAAAAGCAAAAATGTTTGTTTTATATTTCAACATGACTTAATACATGTCAAACAGCATACTGTAAGCACACACACATACAGTTACAGTTTTTCCCAATTGTTACACACTAAAACTGAGGCACAATGACTCATTTAGCAGAACCATACACCACATTTGCAATACTACTGGCACGTTTTGCTTTACACTCAGATTGCAATTCTACAACAAACATTTGGCAAAACACAACACAAAATTCACTACCTTCGGCACAACCTTCACAACTACAATCTATTGTGCTAAAGAAAAACAACACTCTTCAACAAGCTAAGCTCAAACTTAGTAGGTGGAGGTGGAGGAAGACCAAGAACAAGGAGAAACCAATAATCCACTGCGAAAACAAAATGTCATGTCTGTTGTTTTGGTCCAGCCACAGATTTTCATCAACATCGATATTCTCCTTGGCCAGACAGTGGGGAAAATATCTTCTGGCATGACGCATGCAGCCCTGACAGGACTCTGCTAGAATGCCACCACAGGCTTTCTTGATTGCTGGGAGAAGGGCCATATATTCATGGGGTTTGCAATCATACACCTTCCACTGCCGTGCTAAAAAACAGCTCCTCAATGGGGTTGAAAAATGGGGAATATGATGGGAGATAGAGAATTGTAAACCTGGGATGGTCATCGAACCAGTTGCGGACCTGAACAACCCGATGGAAACTCACGCTATCCCAAATTAGAATGGACATTTGCTTCTCAGGATTACCTGTCCCTCTCTGCTTTGGCTGAAGAAGATTGTCATGTAAGGTGTTTCAGGAAATTAAGGAGATGGGCAGTGTTCTATGGTCCAAGGGTGGCATGATGGTGGAGGACCCCATTGTTGCTCATACAGTGGGGAGAACAAGTATTTGATACACTGACGATTTTGCAGGTTTTCCTACTTACAAAGCATGTAGAGGTCTGTAATTTGTATCATAGGTACACTTCAACTGTGAGAGACGGAATCTAAAACAAAATCCATAAAATCACATTGTATGATTTTTAAGTAATTCATTTGCATTTTATTGCATGACATAAGTATTTGATACATCAGAAAAGCAGAACTTAATATTTGGTACAGAAAACTTTGTTTGCAATTACAGAGATCATACGTTTCCTGTACTTCTTGACCAGGTTTGGACACACTGCAGCAGCGATTTTGGCCCACTCCTCCATACAGACCTTCTCCAGATCCTTCAGGTTTCGGGGTTGTCGATGGGCAATACGGACTTTCAGCTCCCTCCAAAGATTATCTATTGGGTTCAGTTCTGGAGACTGGCTAGGCCACTCCAGGACATTGAGATGCTTCTTACGGAGCCACGCCTTAGTTGCCCTAGCTGTGTGTTTCGGGTCGTTGTCATGCTGGGAGACCCAGCCACGACCCATCTTCAATACTCTTACTGAGGGAAGAAGGTTGTTGGCCAAGATTTTGCAATACTTGGCCCCATCTATCCTCCCCTCAATACGGTGCACTCGTCCTGTCCCCTTTGCAGAAAAGCATCCTCAAAGAATGATGTTTCCACCTCCATGCTTCACGGTTGGGATGATGTACTTGGGGTTGTACTCATCTTCTTCTTCCTCCAAACACGGCGAGTTTAGACGAAAAAGTTATATTTTAGTCTCATTAGACCACATGACCTGTTCCCATTCCTCCTCTGGATCATCGAGATGGTCATTGGCAAACTTTAGACAGCAGGGGGACCTTGCGTGCGCTGCAGGATTCTAATCCATGATGGCATAGTGTGTTACTAATGGCTTTCTTTGAGACCACTCTTCAGATCATTGACCAGGTCCTGTGTGTAGTTCTGGGCTGATCCCAGAATGAGGACCTTCCTCATGATCATTGATGCCCCGCGAGATGAGATCTTGCATGGAGCCCCAGACCGAGGGTGATTGACCGTTATCTTGAACTTCTTCCATTTTCTAATAATTGCGCCAACAGTTGTTGCCTTCTCACCAAGCTGCTTGCCTATTGTCCTGTAACCCATCCCAGCCTTGTGCAGGTCTACAATTCTATCCCTGATGTCCTTACACAGCTCTCTGGTCTTGGCCATTGTGGAGAGGTTGGAGTCTGTTTGATTGAGTGTGTGGACAGGTGTCTTTTATACAGGTAACGAGTTCAAACAGGTGCAGTTAATACAGGTAATGAGTGGAGAACAGGAGGGCTTCTTAAAGAAAAACTAACAGGTCTGTGAGAGTCAGAATTCTTACTGGTTGGTATGTGATCAAATATTTATGTCATGCAATAAAATGCTAATTAATTACTTAAAATTCATACAATGTGATTTTCTGGATTTTTGTTGTAGATTCCGTCTCTCACAGTTGAAGTGTACCTATGATACAAATTACAGACCTCTACATGCTTTGTAAGTAGGAAAACCTGCAAAATCGGCAGTGTATCAAATACTTGTTCTCCCCACTGTAGCTGCGCATATGGTGACATTTCCCTGCGCTGGCCAGGTACCTCAATGATGACACATTGACCAATGATTTTCCTTCCTCTCCTCCTCATATTTGCTATATTTAATCCAGCCTCATCTATGAATATAAATTCCTGGGGGATAGGATTTGCATTACTCTGAAATGACTGTAAATACTGTAATTGCTGTATAGTAAAGTTCACTAGTGCATCAATGAGTCTCTAATGTTTCAAGAGTGTAATACCAGAACATGACTTACTTGCACATATTCGTACCGTTTATCCTTCACTCTGGGAATTCCTTACAAATGGGACTCTAGATTTCCTTCATCAAGAGACGGTGTTTCAGATGCAGTCTATGATTGATAAGCACACTCTGATGTTATGGAAGATGGCAGGGTTTTCAATGATCTGTTGTTGGATTTCCCGCAGTCTTATGGCATTATTTTCAACTACCATTTGCATAATGGCAGCCTCCTGTTAGTCTGTAAAAAGACGTGTTCTACCACCACGTGGTGGTCGTCTTTCAGTTCTACAAACACAAAATAGCAAACAGTACAGTACACACTACAATAATACACTATACAAGATAAACATGTTCCCAATTACATACATACAATAATACATTTTAAAAATGATTTGACTATGTATTGGAATCTACAGTCTTTACTGTGCTTTATGTTGTACTAAATCAAATCAAATTTTATTGATCACATACACATGGTTAGCAGATGTTAATGCGAGTGTAGCAAAATGCTTGTGCTTCTAGTGCTGACCGTGCAGTAATATCTAGCAAGTAATCTAACAATTTCACAACAACTACGTTTTACACACAAATGTAAAGGAATTAATAAGAATATGTACATATAAATACATGGATGAGCAATGGCTGTGCGGCATAGGCAAGATGCAGTAGATGGTATAGAGTACAGTATATACATATGAGATGAGTAATGTAGGGTATGTAAACATTATATAAAGTGGCATTGTTGAAAGTGACTAGAGACATTTATCACATCCAATTTTGTATCATTAAAGTGGCTGGAGATTTGAGTCATTATGTTGGCAGCAGTTAGTGATGGCTGTTTAACAGTCTGATGGCCTTGAGATAGAAGCTGTCTCTCGGTCCCAGCGTTGATGCACCTGTACTGACCTCGCCTTCTAGATGATAGGCAGTGGCTCGGGTGGTTGTTGTCCTTGATGATCTTTTTGACCTTCCTGTGACATCGGGTGGTGTAGGTGTCCTGGAGGACAGGTAGTTTGCCCCTGGTGATGCGTTGTGCAGACCTCACTACTGTCGTGGAAATTTCCTCTATTTACCAAATCATGGGAGCAAACCACACACACACGTCAGAGTTAGTTATAAAAGTCCATCTTTAATTATTTGAGCTTTTATCACAATCCTGTGACTCTCAGATAAATTCAGTGTCTCCTAGTGAATCTTCTGAGAGCCCCCTTACAATGCAACTGAGTTCCTTTTAATAGCAAAGACACACATAGTCAGACAGCATAGACATAACTCATCGTTCAGCTTTGTCTCCTTTCCCAAACCCCAGAACCATTAACCAATTCCTCCATATCAACAGGCATATATCAAATTGTCATTTATATACAACCCACTCTAAATACAAACTCCTGGACAAGCTCACGGAGAGGAGGGTGAGGCTATAGGTTAAGATAGAAACAACATAAGAGGGAGCATAGAATGATTCCAGACACTGCAAACCCTTCTTTCCCCACTGGGAAAGGTAGGGAGTAAAAGATATGTTTACACATGATGACACTTTGACCTCTCTCCTCTCAGTGGCCCATGCAACTTAGTCCTGACATAGAACAGATAACTGCCAATGGCCACCACTATAGTACAACAAAATAAATTCTTATGAGAAGTAACTTACACACATTTGATGACTATTAAACATCTTACAAATGTTACCAACAAATTCTGATAATTCCACGACACTACCTTCTGGAGAGCCTTACGGTTGTGGGCGGAGCAGTTGCCGTACCAGGCGGTGATACAGCTCGACAGGATGCTCTTGATTGTGTATCTCTAAAAGTTTGTGAGTGTTTTTTGTAACAAGCCAAATTTCTTCAGCCTCCTGAGGTTGAAGAGGCGCTGTTGTGCCTTCTTCACCATGCTGTCTGTGTGGGTGGACATTTCAGTTTGTCCGTGATGTGTACTCCGAGGAACTTATAACTTTCCACCTTCTCCACTACTGTCCCGTCGATGTGGATAGGTGGGTGCTCCCTCTGCTGTTCACGTTCATCTCCTTTGTGTTGTTGACGTTGAGTGTGAGGTTACTTTCCTAACACCACACTCCGAGGGCCCTCACCTCCTCCCTGTAGGCCGTCTCATCATTGTTGGTAATCAAGTCTACCACTGTAATGTCGTCTGCAAACTTGATGATTGAGTTGGAGGCGTGCATGGCCACGCAGTCATGGTACAGGAGAGAGTACAGGAGAAGGTTGAGAACGCACCCTTGTGGTGCCCCAGTGTTGAGGATCAGCGAGGTGGAGATGTTGTTTCCTACCCTCACCACCTCGAGGTGGCCTGTCAGAAAGTCCAGGACCCAGTTGCACAGGACGGGGTCGAGACCCAGGTTTTTTTAGCTTAATGACAAGTTTGGAGGGTACTATGGTATTAAATGTTGAGCTGTAATCAATGAACAGCATTCTTACATAGATATTCCTCTTGTCCAGATGGGTTAGGGTAGTGTGCAGTGTGATTGCGATTGCGTCGTCTGTGGACCTATTGGGGCGGTAAGCAAATTGGAGTGGGTCGAGAATGTCAGCTAGGGTGGAGGTGATATTACCCTTGACTAGTCTCTCAAAGCACTTCATGATGATGGAAGTGAGTGCTACAGGGCAATAACCGTTTAGCTCAGTTACCTTAGCTTTCTTGGGAACAGGAACAATGATGGCCCTCTTGAAGCATGTGGTGACAGCAGACTGGGACAGGGATTGATTGAATATGTCTGTAAACACACCAGCCAGCTGGTCTGTGCATGCTCTGAGGACGCGGCTAGGGATGCCGTCTGGGCCAACAGCCTTGCGAGGGTTAACACGTTTAAATATTTTACTCACATTGTCCGCGGTGAAGGGCATTGTATTGTCTTCAAAGAGGTTGTTTAATTTGTCTGGGAGCAAGACGTCGATGTCCGCGACGGGGCTGGTTTTCTTTTTGTAATCCGTGATTGACTGTACTACCTGCCACATATGTCTCGTGTGTGAGCCGTTGATTAGCAAAGTTGTCAAGTTGTAAAAGTAGTAGATAGGTCCAATGTCTGCAGTACATACCTTTTCTCATTTTGGAACATCCCGAATGATGGATGCTAGCGGCTCAGATTGACCAAAATACAGGAGTACTCACCTGTGGCCTTTTTATCCATACCAAAGGTCTGATCGCAAAGTGAACATTTACACAATTAGTGTATGCACATGTGAAAGTGATCAATTGATAATTGAGCTAAGCTTGAACAGTGTTGCTTTTCATTTGCACATAGATTGTAGTTGTGAAGGTTGTGCGAAAGGTAGTGAATTTTCTGTTGTGTTTTCCCAAATGTTTGTTATAGAATTGCAATCTGAGTGTAAAGCAAAACATGTTCCAGTACTGTTGTAGATTTGGTGTATGGTTCTGCTAAATGAGGGTCAGGTTTGGGTCATTGTGCCTCATGGGCCAGTTTTAGTGAGTAAACAATTGGGAAAAACTGTAACTCTGGCTGTCTTTTATGTTGTTCTTGACAGAACACTAAAATAGAGTTTCTGACTGTACTCAATTGCATTATAAATTCTGCAACAAACTTGCACATGACACCATCAAAAAGGTTTTTACATTGGGATTGATTAACCTGTACCCAGTGAGACAGAGAGAAATACCAAAATGTCAACACATGCATACTGATAAAGAACAGCAAAACATTCTATAGGGGGCTTTCACTTGCTATATGAGACCTGCTCCCATTGATGATGAAAGGCAAGGCAATGTAGTGGCAGAAATGATTATATGATTTATGTTTTCCTATCAGGCTTCAGCAAAGCCCATGTCTTCCTTATGCCTTATGTTTTCCTTATGTTTTCCAGGTGCAGTCACACATCTGTTGTGCTGTGTTGTGCTGTGTTGTGTGGTGCTGTGTTCGTGTGGTGCTGTGTCTTTCGTGTTGTGCTGCTCTGTGCCGTGTTGTGACAGGCAGACACGGCCTGCATAATCAGCCCATATTAAACCAGCCTCGCAGATGGTTGTCTTGGCAGTGCCCTCCACACTCTCACTCCCCAGATCAATACAGACAGGCAGCTGGTAATATCCCCTGTTTATTATCTCCTGCCTAGTTACTATAATGATATTATTAACACTTAGCCAAATGTGGTCGAGTCGTTAACAAGATGGACCTTTGATGTAGAGTGGTTGAGTAGCAGTGATGGCAAGCTGTTTTGAGGGGGCTGAGGGCACCCAGAGGGACCAGGAGACAGGTGCTCTCTCATCAACACTGTTAGTCTAGTTACATTAACATTTCTCCTTTGCCTAAATATTGTCTTTAGGCTTGATTTATGATTGAATGGCTATGATGTCAGTACTGGAAACAAACTGATGTTTAATGCTTTCAAAACACACTAACTCTAATAACTTCAGCTAAGTCTGGGGTTTATTTGTTGATATGGTAAGTGCTGCATGTTTATTGCTACTTCTGTAGTTCATAGAAAGCAGATAATATCAAACCATATTTTATTTGTAACATGCTTTCTAAACAACAGGTGTAGACATAGCAGTGAAATGCTTCCCAACAATGCAGAGAGAAAAAATAGAAAAATAATAATACTTGGAATAAATACACAATGAGTAACAATAACTTGGATACTGTATATACACAGGGTACCAGTACCGAGTCAATGTGCAGGGGTACTAGGTAATTGAGGTAGATATATGCATATAGTGTAGGTAGGGATAAAGTGACTAGGCAACAGGATATAAACTCAGCAAAAAAAGAAACGTCCCTTTTTCAGGACCCTGTCTTTCAAAGATATTTCGTAAAAATAGCGTCCCACCTCGACAACAGCCAGTGAAATTGCAGGGCGCCAAATTCAAAACAACAGAAATCCCGTAATTCAAATTACTCAAACATACAAGTATTATTGACCATTTTAAAGATAGACCTCTTGTAAATCCAACCACAGTGTCCGATTTCAAAAAGGCTTCACAGAGAAAGCACACGACGTGATTATGTTAGGTCCGCGCCTAGCCACAAAAACCATACAGCCATTTTCCAACCAAGGAGAGGTGTCACATGAGTCAGAAATAGCATTAAAATGAATCACTTACCTTTGATGACCTTCACCTGGTGGCACTCCCAGGTCTCCATGTTAGACAATAAATGTTTGTTTTGTTCGATAATGTCCCTCTTTATGTCCAAAAACCTCAGTTTTGTTGGTGCGTTTAGTTCAGAAATCCAAAGGCACAATGTGCACTCTCAACATCAAGACGAAAAGTCAAAAAAGTACAATAAAGGTTAGTAGAAACATGTCAAATGACGTTTAAAATCAATCCTCAGGTTGTTTTTGTCATAAATAATCAATAATATTTCAACCTGACAAAAGCTTCGTCAATAGAAAAGGAGAAACAAGAAATGCGCGCTCCCGATCACGCGCAGGACTCATGGCTGGAAATTTCCACTGGCCTCTCATTGAAAGTGCTGTGTCTCCCTAATTTTTCAGAGTAAAAGCCTGAAACAATACCTAAAGACTGGACACATGTGGGGGAAGCCATTGATATCGTGAACTGGGTCCTAAGTCTTTGTATGGTGGATAGCATTTCAATTGAAAAACAGCCTTTCAAAATAATAGTACTTCCTGCTTGGATTTTCCTCAGGTTTTCACCTGCCATATCAGTTCTGTTATATTCACAGACATTATTTTACCAGTTTTGGAAACTTTAGAGTGTTTTCTATCCAAATCTACTAATATGCATATCCTAGCTTCTGGGCCTAAGTAGCAGGCAGTTTAATTTGGGCATACTTTTTATCCAAAAAATCTGAATGCTGCCCCCTACCCTAGTGAAGTTAACACTATTTTCCATGCTTGTTCAATGAACCATAAACAATTAACCTCTTGCTCCTACCTGACACGCAGGCGTCCCATCTAGACATCTGGAAATGCAAATGCGCTACGCTAAATGCTAATAGCACTCGTTAAAACTCAAACGTTCATTAAAATACACATGCAGGGTATTGAATTAAAGCTACACTCGTTGTGAATCCAGGCAACAAGTCAGATTTTTAAAATTATTTTCGGCGAAAGCATGAGAAGCTATTATCTGACAGCATGTAACACCCCAAAAGACCCGCAGGGGACGTAAACAAAATAATTAGCATAGTCGGCGCTACACAAAACGCACAAATAAAATATAAAACATGCATTACCTTTAACCATCTTCTTTGTTGGCACTCCTAGATGTCCCATAAACATCACTATTGGGTCTTTTTTTCGATTAAATCGGTCCATATATAGCCTAGATATCGATCTATGAAGACTGTGTGACCAACGAAAAAAATAGCGTTTTATAACGTAACGTCATTTTTTTAAATTAAAAAAGTTGACGATAAACTTTCACAAAACACTTCGAAATACTTTTGTAATGCAACTTTAGGTATTAGTAAACGTTAATAAGCGATCAAATTGATCACGAGGCGATGTATATTCTATAGCTGTACGTCTGGAAATAATGTCCGGGTAAATCTCAACCAAAATATCCGGTCGGTGACCGGAAGAACTGCGCTGCCTTGTGTCTGTTTGACCAAGTAACAAATCGTAGGCAAATGACAAGACTGTTGACATCGTGTGGAAGCTGTAGGTATTGCAACCTCGGCCCCATTTAATGTGGTTCACGTTTAACAATTGGTTGAAGTGGCGCATGGATATATTTTCCCATTTTCAGTGATCAGATTTTCCTGCACTTTTCGATGAATCGCACGTTCTGTTATAGTCACAGCCGTGATTTAACCAGTTTTATAAACGTCTGAGTGTTTTCTATCCACACATACTAATCATATGCATATACTATATTCCTGGCATGAGTAGCAGGGCGCTGAAATGTTGCGTGATTTTTAACAGAATGTTCGAAAAAGTAGGGGGTAGGAGTAACAGGTTAATGAACATGCACCTGTGGAATGGTCGTTAAGACACTAACAGCTTACAGGCGGTAGGCAATTAAGGTCACAGTTATGAAAACTTACGACACTAAAGAGGCCTTTCTACTGACTCTGAAAAACACCAAAGGAAAGATGCCCAGGGTAACAACTCATCTGCGGCCTCCCGAGTGGCGCAGTGGTTAAGGGTGCTGTACTGCAGCGCCAGATGTGCCATCAGAGTACCTGGGTTCGCGCCCAGGCTCTGTCATAACCGGCCGCGACCGGGAGGTCCGTGGGGCGACGCACAATTGGCCTAGTGTCATCCGGGTTAGGGAGGGCTTGGTCGGTAGGGATGTCCTTGTCTCATCGCACACAAGCGACTCCTGTGGCCGACCGGGCGCAGTGTGCGCTAACCAAGGTTGCCAGGTGCACGGTGTACCCTCTGACACATTGGTGCGGCTGGCTTCTGGGTTGGATGCGGCGCTGTGTTAAGAAGCAGTACGGCTGGTTGGGTTGTGTATCGAACGCATGACCTTCAACCTTCGTCTCTCCCGAGCCCGTACGGGAGTTGTAGCGATGAGACAAGATAGTAGCTACTACAACAATTGGATACCATGAAATTGGGGAGAAAAAAAAGGGGTAAAGTAAAATAATAAATAAATACATTTAAAAAACTCATCTACAAGGAGGCATGAGGACTGCAAATGTGGCCAGGGCAATAAATTGCTATGTCTGTACTGTGAGGCACCTAAGACATCACTACAGGGAGACAGGACAGACAGCTGATCGTCCTCGCAGTGGCACACCATGTGTCCAACACCTGCGCAGGAAGGTACATCTGAACATCACACCTGCGGGACAAGTACAGGATGTAAGTAAGTACAACTGCCTCTACATCGCATATGGGCACGGTTTTGTCGGATTTACGTTTATCGTCGAAGGATTGAGCGTTACAGCGAGGCCTGTACTCTGGAGCGGGATCGATTTGGAGGTGGAGGTGGAGGGTCCGTCATGGTCTGGGGCAGTGTGTCACAGCATTATCAGACTTAGCTTGTTGTCGTTGCAGGCAATCTCAACGATGTGTGTTACAGGGAAGACATCCTCCTCCCTCATGTGGTACCCTTCCTGCAGGCTCATCCTGACATGACCCTCCAACATGACAATGCCACCAGCCATACTGCTTATTCTGTGCATGATTTCCTGCAAGACAGGAATTGCAGTGTTCTGCCATGGCCAGCGAAGAGCCCAGATCTCAATCCCATTCAGCACGTATGGGACCTGTTGGATCGGAGGGTGAGGGCTGGGACCAATCCCCCCCCAGAAATGTTCAGGAACTTGCAGGTGTCTTGGTGGAAGAGTTTGGGTAAGATCTCACAGCAAGAACTGTCAAATCTGGTGCAGTCCATGAGGAGGAGATGCACTGCAGTACTTAATGCAGCTAGTGACCACACCAGATACTGACTGTTACTTTTGATTTTGACCACCCCCCTCCCCCCTTTGTTCAGGGACACATTATTCCACATCTGTTAGTCACATGTCTGTGGAACTTGTTCAGTTTATGTCTCAGTTGTTGAATCTTATGTTCATACACATATTAACACATGTTAAGTTTGCTGAAAATAAATAAAAGTAACAGTAAGGACGTTTCTTTTTTTGCTGAGTTTATTACAAAAAGTAGCAGAAAAGTATGTGATGAGTCTAAACAGTTAGTGCAAAAAGTGTCAATGCAGATTGTCCAGGTATCTATTGGTTAACTATTTAACTACATTAAGCTTAAGGCTTGGGTTAGAAAGTGTTCAGGGTCATATTGATTCCAGACTTGGTCTATCAGTACCGCTTGCCACAAGGAAGCAAAGAAAACAGTCTATGACTTTCATGACGGGCGTCTTCGAGACGTTTTAGGCCTACCTCTGACACTGCCTGGTATAAACATCCTGCATGACAGGGAGCTCGACCCCAGTGATGTACTAGGCCGTACGCACTACCCACTGTAGCGACTTGTGGTCAGATGCCAAGCAGCTAGTAAAGATGCTCTCAATAGTGCAGCTGTAGAACTTTGAGGATCCAACGGCCCATAACAACTCTATTTAGCCTCCTGAGGGTGAAGAGGCATTGTTGTGAATTCTTCATGACTGTGTTGCTGTGTGCGGACCATGACAATTCCGTAGTGATGTGGACACTAAGGAATTTGAAGCTCTGGACCCTCTGCCCTACAGCTCCACCAAAGTGTTGTGTAATGACCCAGTACAGGTAAATAAGGTCCCATCTCCTTTCGTAGACTTTCTCCCTAATATTGCAGAAACGTTCTCTATGTTTGTAGTCAAGTAATGGATTTGGTTTGTGATGTAAAAAACTAAAAGATATGAACAAATCCATATCAGATGTTTTGTCCAGGGTTAATTTAGTGTAAAGATAAGGCTGCTTGCAAACGAAAGCACTCTGAGCAATCATTTACCCTTACACCATTCCCCCCACTGGAGTAATTGCAGTTTAATTCCACAGTAAATTACCTTCCCTACTAAGTAGAAGAGCGTGGCCTGGCTTGCATAAAATCAAGTTAATCTGGCTGGTAGAGACCTGCGAGCTGTCAGGAGGTATACGTTTAGATGACAGATGACCCTAAATATCTTTGTTGTGTGGTTATGAACAGCCTTTGGCTCCATATTCTGATTATTCTTAGAAACACAAAAGGACAACTCCCCGGAACATTAAGTTGTTTACTTGTCAAGGGCAAGTACTGGAATATTTTTGCAGGCTAGGAAACAACATGCCTTTTAAGCTGCAAATTTGATCTCAGCAAGTGGACAGCTGCTGCTACAGGCTGGGGAAATGCCCAGCCTATGGCCACCTCCTAAAAAACTCCTCAACCAGTCTCTCAATCTGGGCCAGTGGGCAATGGACAGAACACCCACTGAGTGAGCGTGAAATGCACTCAGACACAGGGAGAACATGACTGTCTCAAGGTTAATGGGATGACATGATGGGCTGTGACTTATTCCTCTCTACTGGGTAATATAATGGACAGAACCATCTCTAAACTCAATGGCTGACTACCTTTAAAAGTTGAGAGTCTTAGAGGGGGCATGATGATTCAGTGAGGGAAGTCTTGCTCCAACAGAACTAACAGAAAATGTAACCTAAACCAGCTTTGATTTTTGAATGTCTAGCACGCAAAGGTTTCCTCTAATTTTATTCACTTATTAAGCACAACACCACATTTTTCACACACGATGAACAGAAAAATAGGGTAACTTCACCCAGGAGACCCAGGCTGGAACAGTACAGTGCATTGGACTCTGGATAATTGTCTTCATATGGTGGGAATCAAATTGGATGAAAGGAGCGGGTGTATAGTGAAGGTGGTGTGGAGGGGCGGGGATATATGTCTGGCCCTAGTCTGCCAGCTGTGTGTGTGTGTGCTTGCATACGTGTGGTGGAACAACTCCCACCAGAGGCGTCACAGGGACGCATGCCCCCTCAGATTTGAGCTGTTAAAAAAATATATATATACAGTACCAGTCAAATGTTTGGACACCTACAATATTCATTCCAGGATTTTTCTTTATTTTTTACTATTTTCTACATTGTAGAATAATAATGAAGACATCAAAACTATGAAGTAACACACATGGAATCACGTAGTAACCAAAATATATTGGATTCAAAGGAGCCACCCTTTGTCTTGAAGACAACTTTGAACATATGTTTTCACCTTTATTCTACAATGTAGAAAATAGTCCAAATAAAGAGAAATCCTGGAATGAGTAGATGTCCAAACTTTTGACTGGTAAAGTATATACACTGCTCAAAAAAATAAAAGGATCACTTAAACAACACAATGTAACTCCAAGTCAATCACACTTCTGTGAAATCAAACTGTCCACTTAGGAAGCAACACTGATTGACAATAAATTTCACATGTTGTTGTGCAAATGGAATAGACAACAGCTGGAAATTATAGGCAATTAGCAAGACACCCCCAATAAAGGAGTGGTTCTGCAGGTGGTGACCACAGACCACTTCTCAGTTCCTATGCTTCCTGGCTGATGTTTTGGTCACTTTTGAATACTGGCAGTGCTTTCACTCTAGTGGTAGCATAAGACGGAGTCAACAACCCACACAAGTGGCTCAGGTAGTGCAGCTCATCCAGGATGGCACATCAATGCGAGCTGTGGCAAGAAGGTTTGCTGTGTCTGTCAGCGTAGTGTCCAGAGCATGGAGGCGCTACCAGGAGACAGTCCAGTACATCAGGAGACGTGGAGGAGGCCGTAGGAGGGCAACAACCCAGCAGCAGGACAGCTACCTCCGCCTTTGTGCAAGGAGGAGCAGGAGGAGCACTGCCAGAGCCCTGCAAAATGACCTCCAGCAGGCCACAAATGTGCATGTGTCTGCTCAAACGGTCAGAAACAGACTCCATGAAGGTGGTATGATGGCCCGACGTCCACAGGCGGGGATTGTGCTTACAGCCCAACACCATGCAGGACGTTTGGCATTTGCCAGAGAACACCAAGATCGGCAAATTCGCCACTGTCGCACTGTGCTCTTCACAGATCAAAGCAGGTTCACCCTGAGCACATGTGACAGACGTGACAGAGTCTGGTGACGCCGTGGAGAACGTTCTGCTGCCTGCAACATCCTCCAGCATGACCGGTTTGGCGGTGGGTCAGTCATGGTGTGGGGTGGCATTTCTTTGGGGAGCCGCACAGCCCTCCATGTGCGCGCCAGAGGTAGCCTGACTGCATTAGGTACCGAGATGAGATCCTCAGACCCCTTGTGAGACCATATGCTGGTGCGGTTGGCCCTGGGTTCCTCCTAATGCAAGACAATGATAGACCTCATGTGGCTGGAGTGTGTCAGCAGTTCCTGCAAGAGGAAGGCATTGATGCTAGGGACTGGCCCGCCCGTTCCCCAGACCTGAATCCAATTGAGCACATCTGGGACGTCATGTCTCGCTCCATCCACCAACGCCACGTTACACCACAGACTGTCCAGGAGTTGACGGATGCTTTAGTCCAGGTCTGGGAGGAGATCCCTCAGGAGACCATCCACCACCTCATCAGGAGCATGCCCAGGCGTTGTAAGGAGATCATACAGGCACGTGGAGGCCACACACACTATTGAGCCTCATTTTGACTTGTTTTAAGGACATTATATCAAAGTTGGATCAGCCTGTAGTGTGGTTTTCCAATTTAATTTTGTGTGACTCCAAATCCAGACCTCCATGGGTTGATAAATTTGATTTCCATTGATAATATTTGTGTGATTTTGTTGTCAGCACATTCAACTATGTAAAGAAAAAAGTATTTAATAAGAATATTTAATTCATTCAGATCTAGGATGTGTTATTTTAGTGTTCCCTTTATTTTTTTGAGCAGTGTATATACACATGTACTTTTATAACAAAAATATCTGTAATACTACTAGCTACCTAGCAATTTTATGAAGTGGGCTATACCTAGCCCAGATAGGTTCCCAATCTCCCAACCTCATAACTAGATACCAAGAAGCCATTTCAGGCAATTGGTCATGTTAGGATACATAGGTTGCCAAACATTCTTAGCTGGCATGCCTGCTGGCAAGGTTGGTAGAAAATCAAGCCATTACTAAATGTACTGAATAAGACTCATATTCCTTTCAATCTTTAACCCATAATTTAGCAGAGATGCAGAGAAGCATATTTAGTTGTATTTAAAAACAGGAGGTTGGCCGCTCCTTAATTGGGGAGGAAGTGCTTGTGGAGCGGAATGAGTGGCACAGCGGTCTAAGGCACTGCATCTCAATGCTAGAGGCATCACTACAGACCCTGGTTCAATCCCGGGCTGTATCACAACCTGGCTGTGATCGGGAGTTCCATAGGTCTGCGCACATTTGGCCCAGCGTCGTCCGGGTCAGGAGAGGGTTTGGCCGTGGTAGGCTGTCATTTTAAAATAAGAATTTGTTCTTAACTGACTTGCTTAGTTAAATACAGGTTCAATATATTTTTTTTAAATGAGTGGAATGGTATCAAATACCTCAAGCACATGGTTTGATGCCATTCCATTTGTTCCGTTACAGCCATTGGTACATATATTCCACTACAGCTGCTGCATTGGGGACTATCCTGTCCTATTACCACTTGGGTTTAGCCCTTTAAGCATATGTAGGATTATTTCCTGAGTAATTATTTCATTTATATGGCAGTAAGACATATTGCTGATATACGGTGATTCTGTGTTACAGGAAATAACAGTTTTCACCTATTTCTTTACCTGGTAACTAATTATCTGTTTTCTTATTAGCCAATGGTTTAATTGTGTATGTCACGTTCTGACCATTATTTCCTTTGTTTTGTCTTTATTTAGTTTGGTCAGGGTGTGAGTTGGGTTGGGCAGTCTAAGTTTGTTTTTCTATGTTTGGTTTCTGTTTCGGCCTAGTATGGTTCTCAATCAGAGGCAGGTGTCGTTAGTTGTCTCTGATTGAGAATCATACTTAGGTAGCCTGGGTTTCACTGTTGGTTTGTGGGTGTTTGTTTTCTGTGTGTGTGTTTGTCGCCACAAGGTACTGTTTCGTTTTTTGTAGATTTCACGTTTTTGTTCGAGTGTTCATTTTGTCCTTATTAAAATATCGTCATGAACACTTACCACGCTGCATCTTGGTCCGATCCTTACTCCTCTTCAGACGAAATCTGCCGTTACAGTGTAGGGTTAAGCTTTATTGATAGAGGAAGAGACAGACAGTTCTTGTCTGGTGGCTGATGGTGTAAATGTGGTTTGACCATTAAACCTGCTAAATCCAGTCCTTGCTCCTACAGAGACTAATACATCCACCTGTACTCAGACCCTCAACTTACACAATTATAATACAGTGCACCGGTGCAATACTGCATAGACAAGGTGCAGAGAGTCTCTCCACTACATCATTGGGAGTGCAGTGTTGTTGTCCTTTAATCATCTTTCTGTACAGAACAAATATCTTGTCTATGCATGATTAAAACGGCATTCTATTGGGCATTGACCACTGGCAAGTCCATCTTCCCTGATAAAGGATTTTGTTTCACAACACTGACTAATGATTTGACTGTGTTTGCACTTTGCCTCGGCGATGAGTGGTGATCAATGAAAAACCCCTGGGAGTGAGTGCAGACAGACAGACAGACAGACCGACCTGGATGACTATGGGATGATTCACCTACTGAGGGCCTCATTATGATCAGACACAGACAGGAGGCAGGGATGAGACAAATCAGAGTTCACTCCTCTGATAGATGGACTATAATAGAAACACTAGCTGCTCCCTCTGATATAATAGAAACACTAGCTGTTCTCTCTCCGCCTGTACTGTGACTGGCTGCTGATAAGCCCCATCACAGATCACAGTGTGACGCATACACAGCCACTTCATCATACACACAGGCAGACTGTCAAACGACTGAGCGTCCTTTAATAAACGTCCCTCCCTGCAGAGGATCAAAGTGCTGACCTACTGTATGGTGTAAAGTAATGGTCAACAAGAAGACGATTGAAGACGATGGAGTGTGTGAGTGTGCTTGAGTGTGTACAGTAGAAGTACTGAGTAGGAAGTAGCAGAATGCATACCCACTTCTTGAACCAAACGACAGACAGTGCTGGAGTAGGCAACCTATTAAAAATGTAACTTGCTCAAAGAGAAATGCTGAATCTGACAGGCCTCTCCTCCTCTGGCACTCCCTCAACACACTCCCACTTGAAAGACAGCATAACAAGATCACAACAACAACTGTCAACCCTTGAGATTTCTCACACTTGGGCGTGAATACGCTTGAATATAATTAGCATGGAGTAATGTCATTGCTCCACACAGTTCACATCAATTTCAATACAGTTCAATCCAGGCTGTAATTTTTTTCTCATCGATATCCACACAATACCATAATGACAAAGCAAACACAGGTTTTTTGACATTTTTTCAAATGTATTAAAAATAAAACAACTAAATATCACTTTTACATAAGTATTTTACTTTACTCAGTACTTTGTTGAAGGACCTTTGGCAGTGAATACAGCCTTGAGTCTTCTTGGATAGGACGCTACAACTTGGCAAACCTGTATTCGGGGAGTTTCTGCAGATCCTCTCAAGCTCTGTCAGGTTGGATTGGGAGCGTCGCTGCACAGCTATTTTCACATCTCTCCAGAGAAGTTAGATGGGGTTCAAGTCCGGGCTCTGGCTGAGCCACTCAAGGACATTCAGTGACTTGTCCCTAAGCCACTCCTGTGTTGTCTTGGCAGTGTGCTTAGGGTCATTGTCCTGTTGGAAGGTCCTGAAACAGGTTTTCATCAAGAATCTCTCTGTACTTTGCTCCGTTTATCTTTCCCTCAACCCTAACTACTTTCCCAGTCCATGCTGCTGAAAAACATCCCCACAGCATGATGCTGCCACCACCATGCTTCACCGTAGGGCTGGTGCCAGGTTTCCTGTAGATGTTACACTTGAAATTCAGGCCAGAGAGTTCTATCTTGGTTTCATCAGACCAGAGAATCTTGTTTTTCATGGACCTAGAGTCCTTTTGGCAAACTCCAAGCGGGCTGTCATGTGCCTTTTACTGAAGAGTGGCTTCCGTCTGGCCACTCCACCACAAAGACCTGATTGGTGGAGTGCTGCAGAGATGGTTGTCCTTGTGGAAGGTTATCCTATCTCCACAGAGGACCTCTGTAGCTCTGTCAAAGTGACCATCGGGTTCTTGGTCACCTCCCTGACCAATGCCCTTCTTCCCCAAATTAATACAACCACGAGCATAAAAACATTTTTTCAACAATTATAAGTGCATTATAAGTGCAGCACTGCACACACGGCAGTAGGCTATAAGTGTGAATGTTCCATAGGTGGGAAAACACCGTTCTCAAAAGTGACCGCAAATGTGATTATGCATGTAATGCTTTTATTTTTATAATGAAAATGATCTTCCCCAAACTTGAAACTCAAGCGCTGCGTATGTATGCCAGTTAAGCTCTACACCCGTTGTAAAGTGGATTAATGTGATTCATTTTAAGAAGTTATTTGGCCACTTTAGTTGATACAAACCTTATCAAAATATATAGGCCTATATACTAGCCTACATGAGGTGTGCAACTATGATTTGAAAAAGTCACAAGTGATAATATATCATTCACAAGTGATAGGCTAATATTGTCACCCATCAGAATATTATTGATTTAATCTTGTCTTTACATATACTAAATAATATAAGTGTGAATTTTGTTTGGATTTAGAATGAACCATTATCATACACCTGTTTTGAAACAGGGGCATGGGAAAAAATTCCATGTAATCTATGTACTTAAATAGCAAATGGAGGAGACTTTTCCAGTGGTTCATTTTCATGCCAGCCAGGAAGGTTATACCCCTGTTTTAAAGATAAGCAATGTGTTTAATATTAGGAAAGTTAAGAAATAAATATAGTAGGCCTAGCCTATTCAAAGCTGATGGGATCCTCCTCTTTTTAATAGAGGCCATCACTCAGGCAATTGCATAGCCTATAGAAATGTCACGCAACATGAGCTCATGGGCTCTCATTAAGTGTTTGATTCAATTTTTGATGACATTTGCATTGATGTCAGAGTGATTACAGGAACAGTAGAGTGCTGAGTACCAGGCAGTTAGCAAGGCTACTAATGACCATCGACAGCATCAGAGCTTGGAGAAGCCTAATTACCATGACTAAACAGTCACGTGGAACTTGACTGCCATTTTGACTCGTGACCGCCTGTGTGGCGGTAATACGTTCACGTAACAGCCCTAGACACAATGCATCTTAAAAACATAGTGTCTCACTCAGAATATGAACTCATAATGAGACAAACAATACATTGAACTTGATTCTCCATAAATATTAAAACTTCATCAAATGCTGTATGCAGAAGAGAAACAGACACAAACCAAACTCACTGACATCATCTCTCCATCCATACACAACTTTATATGAACCATTTCATGTGCAAAACAAAGCACTATATCAGTGTCTTCTCAGAAATCCTCTGATCAGGGCCTCCCGAGTGGTGCAGTGGTCTAAGGCACTGAATTGCAGTGCTAGCTGTGCAACTAGAGATTCTGGGTTTGAGTCCAGGCTCTGTCGCAGCCGGCCGCGACCGGGAGACCCATGTGGCAGCACACAATTGGCCCAGTGTTGTCCAGGTTAGGGGATGGTTTGGCCGGCAGGGATGTCCTTATCCCATCGCGCACTAGTGACTCCTGTGGCGGGCTGGGCACATGCACACTGACAGTCGCCAGGTGTACGGTGTTTCCTCTGATACGTTGGTGCGCCTGGCATCTGTGTTAAGTGGGCATATAATATTAGCATAACAAAGAAAGAAATCAACAAAGTCAATAGTGAACGAGCCAAAGTTAGAAATCATAACCGTTTTTCTTTCTGTGCTGTCCCAGTGGCCCAGAGCAGATCTCTCTCGGGGTGAAAGGCGTGTGTTGGTTGACATTAGCAGCACACCCCTGTTAAAGGCCTAGTGAAGTAAAACACGTGATTGTCTTATGTTTTATATATATTTTCCACATTATGAGGTTGGAATAATTATTTGAAATTGTGAAAATTATGATAATGCCCTTTTAGTGTAAGAGCTGTTTGAAAGGATCACCTTCAATTTCAGCCTGTTTTGTTGGAATGGAGTTTTAGTCTGCCTGGTGATGTCAAGTCTGCTCATGCTCCTCCCCTCCTGCATAAGACATTGCCAGAGTAATAACCACCGGTCCTGGGATTCATCATTACGCACACCTGTCACTCATTACGCGCACCTGTGAATCATTATGATGATCATTGTGATGATTCACACCTGGACTCCATTACCTTCATAATTTCCTCCCCTTTATATGTCACTCTTGGTATTGTTCTTGTGTATCGGCGTTCTGCCTTATGTTAGTGCCATGTTATTGGTTTTGTTGTTTTATTAAAACATTTCACCTGCTTCCGACTCACCGCCCCATCATTACAGGTGACACCACCAGGCGGTACATTAGTTAATAGACTATTAAGAAAGTGTTCTAAACCTTTCTGCCTATAACAGCTAGTTCCCCTAACCACTCTGACCACTCCGAGAGAGTCCTAGCAAAGTTCTTGCTAAGAAGCTATTATTAATTTGACCATTTTAATTGAAAACAATCACAGTAAGGTACTTGACTGTTAACCAGAAATGATTTGATATTGACATCAAAATGACTGTATTAGATCTTTAAATAACTTCTTAGGGTTAGATTTTCACAGATTAAAATGACTGTATTAGATCTTTAAATAACTTCTCAGGGTTAGATTTTCACAGATTCCTGTCTTTGTAAATTGAACGAGTGGAAATACAAAATCGATTGTGCATGCTATATGGACCTTTATAGGATATTAAAAAGGATTTTATCAAACAAAACGACACTTCATGTTATCTCTGAGACCCTTTGGATGATAAATCAGAGCAAGATTTCAGAATGTAAGTCCACATTTCACCTACAGAGGTGAATTTATCAAACCTATCGCGGTGAGAAAAGTGTTTTTCTCCTCAAACAATAGCATGGCAATAGCTACTGTAAATTGGACAGTGCAGTTATATAAACAAGAATTTAAGCTTTCAGCCGATATATAAGACTCTTATATGTATTGACATTTGTTGTTTCTCTAAAATTTGCGATGTTGACATAAGGCGCTGCAGGATTTACAACAGTCCCGTTAACGGAACGCCTATCCCTAAACATTGTTTCAACCGGTCAATTCACGTTCGTATGTATTCCACAGAGATCCTAGAATGTAACCAGACTTCACTATATCATTAGGGGTGTCGTATATCCTATAGGACACCAAATTTGGTCAGAGAGTGATGCCTTAATGACACGGCAATGACGCGGTGTTTAATTGACTGTATCTTTGTCAAATAAGCACCAATCGGGGTCTAACAGCTAGCTAGCTTTAGATAGCCAATGAGCTGGGCTTTACAAGAGTATCCAGAAACCCTGTCTCGGTCGCAAAATGTAGGCGCAAAACCTTTTGCGACAGCATGCCTTTTCCATTTGGACAAAAAGTAGAAGATTATTCAGTTATGAAAACTGGTTGTTTTGCAAATGTTGAACTTATAATATGGCTACTAATACTGGAGTATACAGATTTCACGATATTCTTGCAGAAAAATGTCATATGAATGCAAATGGCTCCTTCACAATTTGGCCAAATGTACCTGGTGACTTCACACTAAATGTCATGTCGCTCACTTAAACTTCAAGTTATCCATCTGAAACTTTGCACATACACTGCTGCCATCTTGTGGACACCATCCAAATGACAACCAGTGATGGCTGGAAGTGGGACCTTTCTGTTGCATTTCAAAGATGGTGGTAGAAAAACACTGGTTGTTATTTTCTTTGTATTTTCTTCTACCAGATCTATTGTGTTAGCTTATCCTACATTCAATTCACGTTTCCACAAACTTCAAAGTGTTTCCTTTCAAATGGCACCAAGAATATGCATATCCTATATGCATGTCATTTAGGTGAAAATTGGAAAAAAGGGGGCTATCCCTAAAATGAAATCTTTAATGGGTTCCTCAGGATGGGGGAAAATCCAGATCCCAGTTCCTAAATGCTCATCAGTTTGTACATACAGTAGAATGGGTCGTGACAATTCTGTCTTCCTACGAGGTAAGTGGTGAACCTGGGATAGTGTGATGGTAATGGAAAATGCACAGATGGAATGTCGACACTTCTTCTAGGCCATTCTATTTCCCACATCAACACTGTGAGGATTCGACACTGTGTACTTAGTATTAGGTTGCTTATGTCCTTAAATAATTTTACCATCTTGTCCCCAAAGCTGAAAACTGTGACACATCACCTCATCCTACAGCACTGTAGGTGTATGTTGTATCTACACTGTAGGTGTATGTTTTCCTCATAAGCAACGTTAACTGTGGATTCCTCCTGATCACTTCCAATGCTGCATTTCAAGTCTGGCTAATCCACAGAACTGAATTGATCAAGAATATCTGTCCTCAAAAACGCATCTAAGCATCTCTGAGCCATAAGGAAGCTAACCCTTGCTCAAGATAAAATCTTCAATCTCTAGGTGCGGATTTGACTCTATAATCAGAGTCTCAGGAAATTTGGCAGTGGAGCGTCTCATCAGCAATGCTCTGCAGCCTGTCAGTCTGGTAAAGTGAAAAGGTCATTGCTGCTTGACTGAGAATCCAGTAATTGAACATTTCTTCGGTTTCCTAACTCATCAGAACGTCTGGAGGGAACATGGATGGGTGATTTACTGTTGGCGCCTCGGCCCGTGTGTGACTGGTCATGCTTGAGACAAACCTTCAAAAGATCTGACACGAAACAGTCTGCAGGAAATCGCGTGTGTGTGTGTCCATCCATATATCTGTCAGCCTTTGTTTTGTGTTAATGGGCACCGCATAGACCATCAATAGATATAATAAAAAGTATTTTCAGTTTCATTATCACATTTGAATTCTCATGGGACATGCACTAAATTAGTGGAAACGGAAAACTATTGTCTTTTGAAAACGAACAAAGCAAAGCAATAAAAAAATAACAGGCTAATGTAATGGGAATTTTGATGTTTGTGTTTTTCTTATAACTGATTTATGTGTTCTATTAATGGGCTGTTCTAATAACCCATTTCTGTGTTCATGCAAGTGACTGATTTAACGAATCCTATATCAGTATCTGTCATGCCTGCTCCTCTCTGGCGCTCGAGGGCACCAGGCTGCCCTTCATTACGCACACCTGTCACTATCATTATACGTATCAGCGCTCATTGGAATCACCTGGACTCCTTCACTTTATTGATTGCTTCTTTATCTGTCTATTCCTCAGTTTGATCCCCGTGTCAGCATTATCGTCATTTTTGTTTTCTCCTGCCCAGATGCTGTCTGTATTCTGTTCCTGTCCGTGTTTCATTAAATGTTCACTCCCTGTACTTGTTTCTCATCTCCAGCATAGGTCCTTACAGTATCTGCAATTTGGCAGTATGCTCAGACCTTGTTTTGAGAACAAACAAAAGATATCTCAGTTTCAAGGTATCAGCTTAGAAAGAAGCCTTGTGAGGTATTGGTCTGTCACATGTTATGAACCAGCATTGGTTGATCACATAAATGAAACAAAATGGTAATGATTCATTAAATATGCTGAATCATGTAAATATAACTTGGCTGTGTATAGCCGTATATAAGACAACTGCTGAGACTGCCCAGGGAGAGCTCCTGATAGACATGTGTACTATGGTGCATTGAGTTGGTTGGAACCTCTCCTGCATGCTGACAAATAAACAATGATTAATTTAAGATTGACTTTGAGTGTCCCTGTGCATGAATTTCCATGAAAAATTGGTGTCAACGAACAGCATAATTGATTCTGTCTGCGGAGCTATCCAGTGGGGGTGTGCGAGGAAAACTGGTGGCACATTTTATGAAGCATGGAGGAAATTCCTGTCTGACCAAAAGCGGACGAGACCCGCCCAGACCACACCCTTACTGTGAGCTGCCCAGGAGGAGACACGGCAACTGATTTCAGTAAGTCAATTTCAATGAATCTGTATAAAAACAAAAACATTTGTAAAAAATCAAATCAAGGCAGGTAACGCATAAAAAGGTACACATAGGTTTATAGAGAGAAGGCTATTGACTAGTTTTATGAGAAGACTAGAGTGAGGGCGTAATGATACCATGGAAAGCCCCGCTGACAACTGTTTGTAGGCATTTAGAATACATGTCTATGTGGTCTGCAACCACTAAAAAATAACACAAGGTATTTTTGAGTACGGGGTGAACCATTACATATTACCATTACATACATATTGTGCATAGCAAGTAACAACAAGAGATAATCGTTGACGATGCACGTGTTAATGAGGAGATTACCGAGTGTTTTTGTGAAAGTTGTGTGATTGTGAGATATGGAATAATAAGCTGAAAGATTGATATTTGGATAACAAGAGCTGATTGTAATGTGGATAATAAATGATTGAACTTATTACTATTAAGATTGAAATTTGACATTAGGATAATAAACTGCTTGAAATTTGGATCTAGGAAGAGTGGCTGCTGCCTTGGGGATCCGAAATAAATACACATTTAAATCTAGGGGTCTGTCCAACACCACCATTGGATCTACAGTCAGAGGATAATATGTCTCGTTAGTAAAGAGGAGAACATGTCTCGTTAGTAAAGAGGATAACATGTCTCGTTAGTAAAGAGGATAACATGTCTCGTTAGTAAAGAGGATAACATGTCTCGTTAGTAAAGAGGATAACATGTCTCATTAGTAAAGAGGAGAACATGTCTCGTTAGTAAAGAGGATAACATGTCTCGTTAGTAATGAGGATAACATGTCTCGTTAGTAATGAGGATAACATGTCTCGTTAGTAAAGAGGATAACATGTCTCGTTAGTAAAGAGGATAACATGTCTCGTTAGTAAAGAGGATAACATGTCTCGTTAATAATGAGGATAACATGTCTCGTTAATAATGAGGATAACATGTCTCGTTAATAATGAGGATAACATGTCTCGTTAATAATGAGGATAACATGTCTCGTTAATAAGGAGGATAACATGTCTCGTTAATAATGAGGATAACATGTCTCGTTAATAATGAGGATAACATGTCTCGTTAATAATGAGGATAACATGTCTCGTTAATAAGGAGGATAACATGTCTCGTTAATAATGAGGATAACATGTCTCGTTAATAATGAGGATAACATGTCTCGTTAATAATGAGGATAACATGTCTCGTTAATAATGAGGATACCATGTCTCGTTAATAAGGAGGATAACATGTCTCGTTAATAATGAGGATAACATGTCTCGTTAATAAGGAGGATAACATGTCTCGTTAATAATGAGGATAACATGTCTCGTTAATAATGAGGATAACATGTCTCGTTAATAATGAGGATAACATGTCTCGTTAATAATGAGGATAATATGTCTCGTTAGTAAAGAGGATAACATGTCTCGTTAATAATGAGGATAACATGTCTCGTTAATATTGAGGATAACATGTCTCGTTAATAATGAGGATAACATGTCTCGTTAATAATGAGGATAACATGTCTCGTTAATAATGAGGATAACATGTCTCGTTAATAATGAGGATAACATGTCTCGTTAATAAGGAGGATAACATGTCTCGTTAATAAGGAGGATAACATGTCTCGTTAATAAGGAGGATAACATGTCTCATCAGTGGAGTTTGATGTATAATGTTATTATGTATGGGGATATGAAAGAAGAGAGAACTATTTCCGCATATGCTGTTAAATAGAGCTAGTGTAAATATCTAAACCCCTGTATGAATAGAACACGAGTCTAGATGAGGAATTTGTGATGTAACACAAATGTATAATGGGTTACTAGAGTTATAGTAACATAATATTGAGTATAATGGGTTATTGTAATGATCTGATGAAGTAGGAATAGAAAAATAATAATAATATACAACCTGCACACCCACACGTAGATGTACGTAAGTGGTGTAAAAAGTATTCTGTTCAGAGTGGTCCCTTTATGAATAATTTGATAAAGATGAGGTTAATCCTTTGACGCGTACTATCACGTATTTGTGATCATTGTTGAGTCGTCCCTGCAGCGAATGATCTCAAATATGTGATTGGAACAGTAGCTACAGAACGTATGACACAACAAACGCGTCCATTGTTGTCTGAAAAGCATCTAAATATTATTTTGTACTGATGGAAAGTAAGTCTTGAACTTTATTCCTCAATTTGACCTTTTATTGTAAAAGATAAATGCTAACTTCATCATCCAAGCATCACATGGAACACATCCACAGCCAAACTCATTCAATAAATCAGTCTAAATAGTAGGTTTGCGCTGACAAAAAAACAAAACATAAGTTAGCGACCTAACAGCTAGACTTGTTAAGAAAAGACTAATGTAATGTTGTTTAGAAAATAAATGTGTGTCAACTAAGCTAACAGCAACTACATTGTTTATGATGGCAGCCATGTTTGTTTATGTTTGCGAAAACACCCTAATCCCAGAATGCGAATTCACTATAATGCCGCATTCAAAACAACTGGGAAGTCAGAAATCTCTGACTAGAAATCGGGGAGGAAATATTAGTATGATGGGGGATTTATCAATAAACACAGGAGAAGTTTATAAACTAAATAAAAATAAACTATAAATGTATTGTATAGTTAGTAATACTTGAAGTTTATATAAATGTAACCACCTTTTGGAAGGAGAGCAATAACTGGTCCACCCACGTAACATTCAGATGGCGCCAAAGCATAAACCTAGATAATTCTGTCTCCATAGTTTACGATAACCCATTATATCTACAACCTCGCTTCACTCACGCCACGTTCTCTGCATACAATATAGCTGAACGTCTGCACAAACTACCTCACTTTGTTGGTACCATGGCTTTGTCCACCACCCTGTTCTCATTGTCCTCCGCCTCGACCAGGCTAAAACCTATCCAAGCCATAATACTCACCGCATTCGATGAGAAATATCTTCCTCGCTTGGCGACGAGGCAGGCATCTGTAGGCTACATGTCCAGTGGTGATAATATGTTGACATGGTGATGAAATGTAGCCACCCCTATAGTCTCGTTTTTCCAGGGGAGAATAAATTAAATTCATTTTTTTTAAATGAAGAAAAAGTATTTAGGATGCCAGCCTTTTCCGGCCTTAGCAATGGTCAGCATATGTAATATATGCTCATACCACGCTCTCACTTTTTGTATGCCACTATTGTATCAAATACACCGGATTTGGCGCCTCAGGTTTCCGCCCTATCTCACACGTGCAGCCCCGCAGGCAAGCTAATAGAAAAGCCTCTTTCAGATAATAACAAATGTAATATAGATGATAATAATAATTATACAATTATCAATAATACTACAGATTCTCACTGCTACTACTATAGGAAGAAAGTTTTATAAAGCCTCATATGAAGCAGACATGGGGATATTGATACAATGTGTTTTGTAGATTACTGCACTGACAAAATGCAACAATCAAATTCTAGAACCGCAGCATAGAATTCTGGTACCGCGTGTTAAAAGAACTCACGCTGTAAGGGCCGTTATTAATATTTATTCTGGTACCGCGTGTTAAAAGGTTAAGCTCGGGTCCCTGGGTCTGAACCCCGCCCTGTGCAACTGGATCCTGCACTTCTTGACGGGCCGCCACCAGGTTGTGAAGGTAGGAAATAACGCTTCAACTTCGATGATCCTCAACTCTCATCCTCATGCTCAGCTCCCTCCTGTATTCCCTGTTCACCCATGACTGCATGGCCACACACACCTCCAACTCAGTCATCAAGTTTGCAGACAACACAACAGTAGTAGGCCTGATTACCAACAATAACGAGACAGCCTACAGAGAGGAGCTGAGGGACCTGGGAGTGTGGTACCAGGAAAATAACCTCTCACTCAATGTCAACAAAACAAAGAAGCTGGTTGTGGACTTCTGGAGATAGATAGATAGATAGATAGATAGATAGATAGATAGATAGATAGATAGATAGATAGATAGATAGATAGATAGATAGATAGATAGAGCACGCCCCTATCCACATCGACGGGACCGCAGTGGAGCAGGTGGAAAGCTTCAAGTTCCTCAGCGTACACATCACTGACGATCTGAAATGGTCCACCCACACAGTGTGGTGAAGAAGTCGCAACAGAGCCTCTTCAACCTCAGGAGGCTGAATAAATTTGGCCTGTCCTCTAAAACCCTCACAAACTTTTACAGATGAACACTTGAGAGCATCCTGTCTGGCTGTATCACCGTCTGGTAAGGCAAATGCACCGCCATCAACTGCAGTGCTCTCCAGTCTGCCAAATGCATAATCGAGGGCAAACTACCTGCCCTCCAGGACACCTGCAGCACCCGACGTCACAAGAAGGCCAAAAATATCAAAGACAACAACCACCCGAGCCACTACCTGTTCACCCCGTTATCATCCAGAAGGCGAGGTCTGTACAGGTGCATCAAAGCTGGGACCGAGAAACTGAAAAATTGTTTCTATCTCAAGGCTATCAGACTGTTAAAAAGCCATCACCAGGCGGCTTCCACCCGGTTCAGTAACCCTGCACCTTAGAGGCTGCTGCCACATATACATAGACTTGAAATCACTGGCCACTTTAATAATGGAACACTAGTCACTTTAATAAATGTTTACATATTTTTGCTTTACTCATCTCATATGTATATACTGTATTTAGTATATGTCACTCAGACATTGCTCGTCCTAATATTTATATATTCCTTAATTCCATTATTTTACTTTTAGATTGTGTGTATTGTTGTGAATGGTTAGATATTACTGCACTGTTGGAGCTTGAAACACAAGCATTTCGCTACACCCGCAATAACATCTGCTAAACATGTGGATGTGACAAATAAAATTTTATTTGATCTACAAAGCCCTTCACCACCTTATCTCTCAGACCTTCTTCTCCCCCACCAACCCACAATGCAATCAGTTCTGCCACAGTGGGCCATCTTGTCATCCCCAGGTTGAAGCTCCAGTGCTTCGGCGACAAGGCCTTCTCCAGGGTATCTGGAATTTCCAACTGGGTTATACTAAACTGGGTTCATATCGAGATCCCAACCATCCCCCTCCCCATAGACTGATACCCCACACTCGTTCCCTTCTTTCAGCCCACATCTCTTTTATTCATGTCTTGTTTAGTCTGTTTTGTTTTTTCCGTTTTTTATTTCTATAATTGTAAAGCAACTTTGGGTCCTTGAAAAGCTCCATAAAATAGCAAATACCTTGAATATCTGGCCTTATTTACTCACCCCCTTCTGAGTCACTTGGCACTGCAAAAGGCTGCTGGTCAGGAGCACTGGAGGTTGCATCTTCCCTGTCCAAGCCAGTGGTTATCTGTCAAGCGACAGACATATGGGTACACTCACAATCGCCCCAAGTCCACCTATTATGGCATCATTAACTTGAATGGGGACCCCAGTTCTATTCATTCTTATTTATATGATGGTAACTAGTGACAACCCTGAAGGGCTTGAGCCTTCTGGGCCAAGATTCACAAAGCCTAACAACAAACATCTTAAAACTTCTTCGGGATCGGTGTCCCTTCCACGGGACAGTTGAGCTAACGTAGGATAATGCGATGAGCATGAGGTTGTATGTAAAAATAACATTTCCCAGGACAGACATATCTGTTATTGGCAGAAAGCTTAAATTCTTGTTAATCTAACTGCACTGTCCAATTTACAGTAGCTATTACAGTGAAATAATACCATGCTATTGTTGCACAATTTTGAACATGAAAAGTTATTAATAAACAAATTAGGTACATTTGGGCAGTCTTGATACAACATTTTGAACAGAAATGCAATGGTTCATTGGATCAGTCTAAAATGTTGCTCATACACTGATGCCATCTAGTGGCCAAAATCTAAATTGCTCCTGGGCTGGAATAATACATTATGGTCGTTCTCTTGCATTTCAAAGATGATGGTACAAAATGTCTTTGTATTATTTTTTACCAGATCTATTGTGTTATATCCTCCTACATTCCTTTCACATTTCCATAAACTTCAAAGTGTTTCCTTTCAAATGGTACCAAGAATTTGCATATCCTTGCTTCAGGGCCTAACTGCCTGAGCTACAGGCAGTTAGATTTGGGTATGTCATGTTAGGCTAAAATTGAAAAAAAGTGTCTAATCTTTAAGAAGATTTGTAAGTTGTTTGAGAAGTTTGTGAGATAATGATTAAATCTTAAGATGTTGTTGAGGAATTGCACTTAAGAACTATATTATGAACTTATTTTTTTCTCTTAAGAATCTTCTTACGTTTTAGTACATCGCCATATTTTAGTACATCGCCATACAACCCTGAGGGATTAGTTTTTTTTTCTTGGAATAGAAACACCATAATGTTAATCAAATTAATTAAGCTACATTTCTTAAAATCAATCCCATATACTATGTTCTTACAAAAAAAGGTTTTAAATGATTTAGTACATAATTGAGTAAAAACTGTCAAATGCTTCTCAAAGATGCCCTCTGGTGGTCAAACGAGCACTAACTAGCATTAACCCTTTCATGCGTGAGTTCCAAATATCTAACGGTTGCCCCAGCGTGAGTTATTTATGCACGTGATGTTAGAACGTTCTTTCCATTCCAGAATGTGATTGTTACGCAACAGTACATTTAATCCGCGCTGCCCTCAAACCAAGGCTCTTAGCCTGTTTTTATTTATAAGCTGTTTCAATTTCAATTTCAAATGATTTTCGCACAAGTTTTTATTTTCTAAGAACAGTTTGAATTGAGGTGTGTTCCGCCTCCTCATTCATTCACATAAAAATGGTAATTTTTACTTTTCCGGACCATTCATTTTTCAGACATTTCGGACCCAGAATAAATTCCCCAAGCACTTCCCAATTGTTTGTGCAGTTCAAGTCTGCAGACATTTGTGCATTTCCCATCAGAACAGGATCTGCACACACACGTGTTCATATTTTCCATCTGTTGCCCGCATCGCAGTAATTTTTGTTTTAATTACTAATAATAACTTGGGAAATGTGTGCGTTTCTATCAAAGTACGTGCCTTATTACGTTATAGTTTCTGTATGTTGTTTCTACTGTAGCTCACTGTGTGTATGGAGCATGATATATTTGTGTATATTCCTTATAACCGCGGACATGTGAGGTAACGTTACTCATTTCATAACCTTTATGGTGTTATATTCAATTGTGCTTATGTAGCTATCTACATTATTCTATTAGCTCTGTAAAACAATGCTAATTGCATCTGAGAAGTATTAGCTTGTGTTGTATTTTGAAGCTACCCTGACCTTATGACTCCCAAGTGGCGCAGCGGTCTACGGCACTGCATCTTAGTGCTAGACGCGTCACTACAGACACCCTGGTTCGAATCTAGGCTGTATCACAACCAGCTGTTGGCAGTCCCATGGGGCTGGTGTAGGCAGTCATTGTAAATAATAATTTGTTGTTAGTTAAATGAATAAAAAAACATGACCATGGTTTGTTTTTATGTGGCCTATTTAGCATAGCACTGTTCTGCCCTGCCTTTCCCCCTTGTGGAGCTCAACAGTTAGTTTCTTACTGTTATAACTCAAATTTGTGATTTTTGTCAATTCGAAATACTATTTTTATAGCAGTGTTTTATGTTACTTCTTTGTAATATTGTTTTATTGCTATATCGTTATATTGTATTCTAATGAATAATTCCTCTTTATTCTGTACTTTCAGAAACCACAGACAGTACTGGCCAATATCAGAACTGGAGCTGGAGCTGGACATGTTTGGAGCTGAAGATGGATTAGTATGGTAGTGTACACTCCTTAACAGTTTTACTGGATGAAAACACAGCAAGAAAACACATAGGCCAATATGTAATAGTCATCTATTTTATTCCAGTATTGGTGGTGGTTGGTTGAATAACAACAACTTGTTTTACTAGAGGGGGAAAAAATGAATATGCGTAACCCATATTTAATATTCATACAGTGACTGAACAACTGCATTTCCACCCCCACCTCTAAAGGCATGGTATCATGGCATAGTATAGTGTCATGGCATAGTATCATGGCATAGTATCATGGCATAGTATAGTATCATGGCATGGTATCATGGAATAGTATAGTATCATGGCATAGTATAGTATCATGGCATAGTATTATGGCATAGTATAGTGTCATGGCATAGTATAGTATCATGGCATAGTATAGTATCATGGCATAGTATCATGGCATAGTATAGTATCATGGCATAGTATAGTATCATGGCATAGTATAGTATCATGGCATAGTATCATGGCATAGTATAGTATCATGGCATAGTATTGTATCATGGCATAGTATCATGGCATAGTATCATGGCATAGTATCATGGCATAGTATCATGGCATAGTATCATGGCATAGTATCATGGCATAGTATCATGGCATAGTGTCATGGCATAGTATAGTATCATGGCATAGTATCATGGCATAGAATCATGGCATAGTATCATGGCATAGTATCATGGCATAGTATCATGGCATAGTATCATGGCATAGTATAGTATCATGGCATAGTATCATGGCATAGTATAGTATCATGGCATAGTGTCATGGCATAGTATAGTATCATGGCATAGTATCATGGCATAGAATCATGGCATAGTATCATGGCATAGTATAGTATCATGGCACAGTATCATGGCATAGAATCATGGCATAGTATAGTATCATGGCATAGTATTGTATCATGGCATAGTATCATGGCATAGTATAATGGCATAGTATCATGGCATAGTATAGTATCATGGCATAGTATCATGGCATAGAATCATGGCATAGTATAGTATCATGGCATAGTATAGTGTCATGGCATAGTATCATGGCATAGTATAGTATCATGGCATAGTATCATGGCATAGTATAGTATCATGGCATAGTATATTATCACGGCATAGTATCATGGCATAGTATAGTATCATGGCATAGGATTATGGCATAGTATAGTATAATGGCATAGTATCATGGCATAGTGTCATGGCATAGTATAGTGTCATGGCATAGTATCATGGCATAGTATAGTATCGTGGCATAGTATCATGGCATAGTATAGTATCATGGCATAGTATCGTGGCATAGTATCATGGCATAGTATAGTATCATGGCATAGTATCATGGCATAGTATAGTATCATGGCATAGTATAGTATCATGGCATAGTATCATGGCATAGTATAGTGTCATGGCATAGTATAGTATCATGGCATAGTATCATGGCATAGTATCATGGCATAGTATCATGGCATAGTATTGTATCATGGCATAGTATCATGGCATAGTATAATGGCATAGTATCATGGCATAGTATAGTATCATGGCATAGTATCATGGCATAGTATCATGGCATAGTATCATGGCATAGTATCATGGCATAGTATCATGGCATAGTATAGTATCATGGCATAGTATCATGGCATAGTATAGTATCATGGCATAGTATTGTATCATGACATAGTATAGTATCATGGCATAGTATCATGGCATAGTATAGTGTCATGGCATAGTATAGTATCATGGCATAGTATAGTATCATGGCATAGTATAGTATCATGGCATAGTATCATGGCATAGTATCATGGCATAGTATAGTATCATGGCATAGTATCATGGCATAGTATAGTGTCATGGCATAGTATCATGGCATAGTATCATGGCATAGTATCATGGCATAGTATAGTATCATGGCATAGTATAGTATCATGGCATAGTATAGTATCATGGCATAGTATAGTATCATGGCATAGTATAGTGTCATGGCATAGTATCATGGCATAGTATCATGGCATAGTATCATGGCATAGTATAGTATCATGGCATATTATCATGGCATAGTATAGTATCATGGCATAGTATTGTATCATGACATAGTATAGTATCATGGCATAGTATCATGGCATAGTATAGTGTCATGGCATAGTATAGTATCATGGCATAGTATAGTATCATGGCATAGTATAGTATCATGGCATAGTATTGTATCATGGCATAGTATCATGGCATAGTGTCATGGCATAGTATAGTGTCATGGCATAGTATCATGGCATAGTATAGTATCATGGCATAGTATCATGGCATAGTATAGTATCATGGCATAGTATATTATCATGGCATAGTATCATGGCATAGTATAGTATCATGGCATAGGATTATGGCATAGTATAGTATCATGGCATAGTATCATGGCATAGTATAGTATCGTGGCATAGTATCATGGCATAGTATAGTATCATGGCATAGTATCATGGTATAGTATCATGGCATAGTATCATGGCATAGTGTCATGGCATAGTATAGTATCATGGCATAGTATCATGGCATAGAATCATGGCATAGTATAGTATCATGGCATAGTATCATGGCATAGTATAGTGTCATGGCATAGTATAGTATCATGGCATAGTATCATGGCATAGTATAGTATCATGGCATAGAATCATGGCACAGTATCATGGCATAGTATAGTATCATGGCATAGTATCATGGCATAGTATAATGGCATAGTATCATGGCATAGTATAGTATCATGGCATAGTATCATGGCATAGTATCGTGGCATAGTATCGTGGCATAGTATCATGGCATAGTATAGTATCATGGCATAGTATCATGGCATAGTATCATGGCATAGTATCATGGCATAGTATAGTATCGTGGCATAGTATCATGGCATAGTATAGTATCATGGCATAGTATCATGGCATAGTATCATGGCATAGTATCATGGCATAGTATTGTATCATGGCATAGTATAATGGCATAGTATCATGGCATAGTATAGTATCATGGCATAGTATCATGGCATAGTATCATGGCATAGTATCATGGCATAGTATCATGGCATAGTATCATGGCATAGTATCATGGCATAGTATAGTATCATGGCATAGTATCATGGCATAGAATCATGGCATAGTATCATGGCATAGTATAGTATCATGGCACAGTATCATGGCATAGAATCATGGCATAGTATAGTATCATGGCATAGTTGTATCATGGCATAGTATCATGGCATAGTATCATGGCATAGTGTAATGGCATAGTATCATGGCATAGTATAGTATCATGGCACAGTATCATGGCATAGAATCATGGCATAGTATAGTATCATGGCATAGTATTGTATCATGGCATAGTATCATGGCATAGAATCATGGCATAGTATCATGGCATAGTATAGTGTCATGGCATAGTATAGTATCATGGCATAGTATCATGGCATAGTATAGTATCATGGCATAGTATCATGGCATAGTATAGTATCATGGCATAGAATCATGGCATAGTATAGTGTCATGGCATAGTATCATGGCATAGTATAGTGTCATGGCATAGTATAGTATCATGGCATAGTATCATGGCATAGTATCATGGCATAGTATAGTATCATGGCATAGAATCATGGCACAGTATCATGGCATAGTATAGTATCATGGCATAGTATTGTATCATGGCATAGTATCATGGCATAGTATAGTATCATGGCATAGGATTATGGCATAGTATAGTATCATGGCATAGTATCATGGCATAGTATAGTATCGTGGCATAGTCTCGTGGCATAGTATCATGGCATAGTATAGTATCATGGCATAGTATCATGGCATAGTATCATGGCATAGTATAGTATCATGGCATAGTATCATGGCATAGTATAGTATCATGGCATAGTATAGTATCGTGGCATAGTATCATGGCATAGTATAGTATCATGGCATAGTATCATGGCATAATATCATGGCATAGTATAGTATCATGGCATAGTATCATGGCATAGTATCATGGCATAGTGTCATGGCATAGTATAGTATCATGGCATAGTATCATGGCATAGAATCATGGCATAGTATCATGGCATAGTATAGTATCATGGCACAGTATCATGGCATAGAATCATGGCATAGTATTGTATCATGGCATAGTATCATGGCATAGTATAATGGCATAGTATCATGGCATAGTATAGTATCATGGCACAGTATCATGGCATAGAATCATGGCATAGTATAGTATCATGGCATAGTATCATGGCATAGTATAGTGTCATGGCATAGTATAGTATCATGGCATAGTATCATGGCATAGTATCATGGCATAGTATAGTATCATGGCATAGAATCATGGCATAGTATCATGGCATAGTATAGTGGCATAGTATCATGGCATAGTATAGTATCATGGCATAGTATAATGGCATAGTATCATGGCATAGTATAGTATCATGGCATAGTATCATGGCATAGTATCGTGGCATAGTATCGTGGCATAGTATCATGGCATAGTATAGTATCATGGCATAGTATCATGGCATAGTATCATGGCATAGTATCATGGCATAGTATAGTATCGTGGCATAGTATCATGGCATAGTATAGTATCATGGCATAGTATCATGGCATAGTATCATGGCATAGTATCATGGCATAGTATAGTATCATGGCATAGTATCATGGCATAGAATCATGGCATAGTATCATGGCATAGTATAGTATCATGGCACAGTATCATGGCATAGAATCATGGCATAGTATAGTATCATGGCATAGTATTGTATCATGGCATAGTATCATGGCATAGTATCATGGCATAGTATAATGGCATAGTATCATGGCATAGTATAGTATCATGGCATAGTATCATGGCATAGTATCATGGCATAGTATAGTATCATGGCATAGTATCATGGCATAGTATAGTGTCATGGCATAGTATCATGGCATAGTATCATGGCATAGTATCATGGCATAATATAGTATCATGGCATAGTATAGTATCATGGCATAGTATAGTATCATGGCATAGTATAGTATCATGGCATAGTATAGTGTCATGGCATAGTATCATGGCATAGTATCATGGCATAGTATCATGGCATAGTATAGTATCATGGCATATTATCATGGCATAGTATAGTATCATGGCATAGTATTGTATCATGACATAGTATAGTATCATGGCATAGTATCATGGCATAGTATAGTGTCATGGCATAGTATAGTATCATGGCATAGTATAGTATCATGGCATAGTATAGTATCATGGCATAGTATTGTATCATGGCATAGTATCATGGCATAGTGTCATGGCATAGTATAGTGTCATGGCATAGTATCATGGCATAGTATAGTATCATGGCATAGTATCATGGCATAGTATAGTATCATGGCATAGTATATTATCATGGCATAGTATCATGGCATAGTATAGTATCATGGCATAGGATTATGGCATAGTATAGTATCATGGCATAGTATCATGGCATAGTATAGTATCGTGGCATAGTATCATGGCATAGTATAGTATCATGGCATAGTATCATGGCATAGTATCATGGCATAGTATCATGGCATAGTGTCATGGCATAGTATAGTATCATGGCATAGTATCATGGCATAGAATCATGGCATAGTATAGTATCATGGCATAGTATCATGGCATAGTATAGTGTCATGGCATAGTATAGTATCATGGCATAGTATCATGGCATAGTATCATGGCATAGTATAGTATCATGGCATAGAATCATGGCACAGTATCATGGCATAGTATAGTATCATGGCATAGTATCATGGCATAGTATAATGGCATAGTATCATGGCATAGTATAGTATCATGGCATAGTATCATGGCATAGTATCGTTGCATAGTATCGTGGCATAGTATCATGGCATAGTATAGTATCATGGCATAGTATCATGGCATAGTATCATGGCATAGTATCATGGCATAGTATAGTATCGTGGCATAGTATCATGGCATAGTATAGTATCATGGCATAGTATCATGGCATAGTATCATGGCATAGTATAGTAAATCAAATCAAATCAAATCAAATTTTATTTGTCACATACACATGGTTAGCAGATGTTAAATGCGAGTGTAGCGAAATGCTTGTGCTTCTAGTTCCGACAATGCAGTGATAACCAACAAGTAATCTAACTAACAATTCCAAAACTACTGTCTTATACACAGTGTAAGGGGATAAGGAATATGTACATAAGGATATATGAATGAGTGATGGTACAGAGCAGCATACAGTAGATGGTATCGAGTACAGTATATACATATGAGATGAGTGTGTAGACAAAGTAAACAAAGTGGCATAGTTAAAGTGGCTAGTGATACATGTGTTACATAAGGATGCAGTCGATGATGTAGAGTACAGTATATACATATGCATATGAGATGAATAATGTAGGGTAAGTAACATTATATAAGGTAGCATTGTTTAAAGTGGCTAGTGATATATTTACATAATTCCCATCAATTCCCATTATTAAAATGGCTGGAGTTGGGTCAGTGTCAATGACAGTGTGTTGGCAGCAGCCACTCACACTGTTAGTGGTGGCTGTTTAACAGTCTGATGGCCTTGAGATAGAAGCTGTTTTTCAGTCTCTCGGTCCCAGCTTTGATGCACCTGTACTGACCTCGCCTTCTGGATGATAGCGGGGTGAACAGGCAGTGGTTCGGGTGGTTGATGTCCTTGATGATCTTTATGGCCTTCCTGTAACAACGGGTGGTGTAGGTGTCCTGGAGGGCAGGTAGTTTGCCCCCGGTGATGCGTTGTGCAGTCCTCACTACCCTCTGGAGAGCCTTACGGTTGAGGGGCGGAGCAGTTGCCGTACCAGGCGGTGATACAGCCCGCCAGGATGCTCTCGATTGTGCATCTGTAGAAGTTTGTGAGTGCTTTTGGTGACAAGCCGAATTTCTTCAGCCTCCTGAGGTTGAATAGGCGCTGCTGCGCCTTCTTCACGACGCTGTCAGTGTGAGTGGACCAATTCAGTTTGTCTGTGATGTGTACGCCGAGGAACTTAAAACTAGCTACCCTCTCCACTACTGTTCCATCGATGTGGATAGGGGGTGTTCCCTCTGCTGTTTCCTGAAGTCCACAATCATCTCCTTAGTTTTGTTGACGTTGAGTGTGAGGTTATTTTCCTGACACCACACTCCGAGGGCCCTCACCTCCTCCCTGTAGGCCGTCTCGTCGTTGTTGGTAATCAAGCCTACCACTGTTGTGTCGTCCGCAAACTTGATGATTGAGTTGGAGCGTGCGTGGCCACGCAGTCGTGGGTGAACAGGGAGTACAGGAGAGGGCTCAGAACGCACCCTTGTGGGGCCCCGTGTTGAGGATCAGCGGGGAGGAGATGTTGTTGCCTACCCTCACCACCTGGGGCGGCCCGTCAGGAAGTCCAGTACCCAGTTGCACAGGGCGGGGTCGAGACCCAGGGTCTCGAGCTTGATGACGAGCTTGGAGGGTACTATGGTGTTGAATGCCGAGCTGTAGTCGATGAACAGCATTCTCACATAGGTATTCCTCTTGTCCAGGTGGGTTAGGGCAGTGTGCAGTGTGGTTGAGATTGCATCGTCTGTGGACCTATTTGGGCGGTAAGCAAATTGGAGTGGGTCTAGGGTGTCAGGTAGGGTGGAGGTGATATGGTCCTTGACTAGTCTCTCAAAGCACTTCATGATGACGGAAGTGAGTGCTACGGGGCGGTAGTCGTTTAGCTCAGTTACCTTAGCTTTCTTGGGAACAGGAACAATGGTGGCCCTCTTGAAGCATGTGGGAACAGCAGACTGGTATAGGGATTGATTGAATATGTCCGTAAACACACCGGCCAGCTGGTCTGCGCATGCTCTGAGGGCGCGGCTGGGGATGCCGTCTGGGCCTGCAGCCTTGCGAGGGTTAACACGTTTAAATGTCTTACTCACCTCGGCTGCAGTGAAGGAGTATCATGGCATAGTATCATGGCATAGAATCATGGCATAGTATAGTATCATGGCACAGTATCATGGCATAGAATCATGGCATAGTATAGTATCATGGCATAGTTGTATCATGGCATAGTATCATGGCATAGTATCATGGCATAGTATAATGGCATAGTATCATGGCATAGTATAGTATCATGGCACAGTATCATGGCATAGAATCATGGCATAGTATAGTATCATGGCATAGTATTGTATCATGGCATAGTATCATGGCATAGAATCATGGCATAGTATCATGGCATAGTATAGTGTCATGGCATAGTATAGTATCATGGCATAGTATCATGGCATAGTATAGTATCATGGCATAGTATCATGGCATAGTATAGTATCATGGCATAGAATCATGGCATAGTATAGTGTCATGGCATAGTATCATGGCATAGTATAGTGTCATGGCATAGTATAGTATCATGGCATAGTATCATGGCATAGTATAGTATCATGGCATAGAATCATGGCACAGTATCATGGCATAGTATAGTATCATGGCATAGTATTGTATCATGGCATAGTATCATGGCATAGTATAGTATCATGGCATAGGATTATGGCATAGTATAGTATCATGGCATAGTATCGTGGCATAGTATAGTATCGTGGCATAGTCTCGTGGCATAGTATCATGGCATAGTATAGTATCATGGCATAGTATCATGGCATAGTATCATGGCATAGTATCATGGCATAGTATCATGGCATAGTATAGTATCATGGCATAGTATAGTATCGTGGCATAGTATCATGGCATAGTATAGTATCATGGCATAGTATCATGGCATAATATCATGGCATAGTATAGTATCATGGCATAGTATCATGGCATAGTATCATGGCATAGTGTCATGGCATAGTATAGTATCATGGCATAGTATCATGGCATAGAATCATGGCATAGTATCATGGCATAGTATAGTATCATGGCACAGTATCATGGCATAGAATCATGGCATAGTATTGTATCATGGCATAGTATCATGGCATAGTATAATGGCATAGTATCATGGCATAGTATAGTATCATGGCACAGTATCATGGCATAGAATCATGGCATAGTATAGTATCATGGCATAGTATCATGGCATAGTATAGTGTCATGGCATAGTATAGTATCATGGCATAGTATCATGGCATAGTATCATGGCATAGTATAGTATCATGGCATAGAATCATGGCATAGTATCATGGCATAGTATAGTGGCATAGTATCATGGCATAGTATAGTATCATGGCATAGTATAATGGCATAGTATCATGGCATAGTATAGTATCATGGCATAGTATCATGGCATAGTATCGTGGCATAGTATCGTGGCATAGTATCATGGCATAGTATAGTATCATGGCATAGTATCATGGCATAGTATCATGGCATAGTATAGTATCGTGGCATAGTATCATGGCATAGTATAGTATCATGGCATAGTATCATGGCATAGTATCATGGCATAGTATCATGGCATAGTATAGTATCATGGCATAGTATCATGGCATAGAATCATGGCATAGTATCATGGCATAGTATAGTATCATGGCACAGTATCATGGCATAGAATCATGGCATAGTATAGTATCATGGCATAGTATTGTATCATGGCATAGTATCATGGCATAGTATCATGGCATAGTATAATGGCATAGTATCATGGCATAGTATAGTATCATGGCACAGTATCATGGCATAGAATCATGGCATAGTATAGTATCATGGCATAGTATTGTATCATGGCATAGTATCATGGCATAGAATCATGGCATAGTATAGTATCATGGCATAGTATCATGGCATAGTATAGTGTCATGGCATAGTATAGTATCATGGCATAGTATCATGGCATAGTATCATGGCATAGTATAGTATCATGGCATAGAATCATGGCACAGTATCATGGCATAGTATAGTATCATGGCATAGTATTGTATCATGGCATAGTATCATGGCATAGTATAGTATCATGGCATAGGATTATGGCATAGTATAGTATCATGGCATAGTATCATGGCATAGTATAGTATCGTGGCATAGTATCGTGGCATAGTATCATGGCATAGTATCATGGCATAGTATAGTATCGTGGCATAGTATCATGGCATAGTATAGTATCATGGCATAGTATCATGGCATAGTATAGTATCATGGCATAGTATAGTATCGTGGCATAGTATCATGGCATAGTATAGTATCATGGCATAGTATCATGGCATAATATCATGGCATAGTATAGTATCATGGCATAGTATCATGGCATAGTATCATGGCATAGTGTCATGGCATAGTATAGTATCATGGCATAGTATCATGGCATAGAATCATGGCATAGTATCATGGCATAGTATAGTATCATGGCACAGTATCATGGCATAGAATCATGGCATAGTATAGTATCATGGCATAGTATTGTATCATGGCATAGTATCATGGCATAGTATAATGGCATAGTATCATGGCATAGTATAGTATCATGGCACAGTATCATGGCATAGAATCATGGCATAGTATAGTATCATGGCATAGTATTGTATCATGGCATAGTATCATGGCATAGTATAGTGGCATAGTATCATGGCATAGTATAGTATCATGGCATAGTATCATGGCATAGAATCATGGCATAGTATAGTATCATGGCATAGTATCATGGCATAGTATAGTGTCATGGCATAGTATAGTATCATGGCATAGTATCATGGCATAGTATCATGGCATAGTATAGTATCATGGCATAGAATCATGGCACAGTATCATGGCATAGTATAGTATCATGGCATAGTATTGTATCATGGCATAGTATCATGGCATAGTATAATGGCATAGTATCATGGCATAGTATAGTATCATGGCATAGTATCATGGCATAGTATCGTGGCATAGTATCGTGGCATAGTATCATGGCATAGTATAGTATCATGGCATAGTATAATGGCATAGTATCATGGCATAGTATAGTATCATGGCATAGTATCATGGCATAGTATCATGGCATAGTTTCATGGCATAGTATCATGGCATAGTATAGTATCGTGGCATAGTATCATGGCATAGTATAGTATCATGGCATAGTATCATGGCATAGTATCATGGCATAGTATCATGGCATAGTATAGTATCATGGCATAGTATCATGGCATAGAATCATGGCATAGTATCATGGCATAGTATAGTATCATGGCACAGTATCATGGCATAGAATCATGGCATAGTATAGTATCATGGCATAATTTGTATCATGGCATAGTATCATGGCATAGTATAATGGCATAGTATCATGGCATAGTATAGTATCATGGCACAGTATCATGGCATAGAATCATGGCATAGTATTGTATCATGGCATAGTATCATGGCATAGAATCATGGCATAGTATAGTATCATGGCATAGTATCATGGCATAGTATAGTGTCATGGCATAGTATAGTATCATGGCATAGTATCATGGCATAGTATCATGGCATAGTATAGTATCATGGCATAGAATCATGGCATAGTATAGTGTCATGGCATAGTATAGTATCATGGCATAGTATCATGGCATAGTATCATGGCATAGTATAGTATCGTGGCATAGAATCATGGCACAGTATCATGGCATAGTATAGTATCATGGCATAGTATTGTATCATGGCATAGTATCATGGCATAGTATAATGGCATAGTATCATTGCATAGTATAGTATCATGGCATAGTATCATGGCATAGTATAGTATCATGGCATAGTATCATGGCATAGTATAGTATCATGGCATAACATCATGGCATAGTATAGTGTCATGGCATAGTATCATGGCATAGTATAGTATCATGGCATAGTATCATGGCATAGTATCATGGCATAGTATAGTGTCATGGCATAGTATAGTATCATGGCATAGTATCATGGCATAGTATCATGGCATAGAATCATGGCACAGTATCATGGCATAGTATAGTATCATGGCATAGTATTGTATCATGGCATAGTATCATGGCATAGTATCATGGCATAGTATCATGGCATAGTATAGTATCATGGCACAGTATCATGGCATAGAATCATGGCATAGTATAGTATCATGGCATAGTATTGTATCATGGCATAGAATCATGGCATAGTAAAGTATCATGGCATAGTATCATGGCATAGTATAGTGTCATGGCATAGTATAGTATCATGGCATAGTATCATGGCATAGTATCATGGCATAGAATCATGGCACAGTATCATGGCATAGTATTGTATCATGGCATAGTATCATGGCATAGTATAATGGCATAGTATCATGGCATAGTATAGTATCATGGCATAGTATCATGGCATAGTATAGTGTCATGGCATAGTATCATGGCATAGTATAGTATCAAGGCATAGTATCATGGCATAGTATAGTATCATGGCATAGTATCATGGCATAGTATAGTGTCATGGTATAGTATAGTGTCATGGCATAGTATAGTATCATGGCATAGTATCATGGCATAGTATAGTATCATGGCATAGTATAGTGTCATGGCATAGTATAGTGTCATGGCATAGTATAGTGTCATGGCATAGTATAGTATCATGGCATAGTGTCATGGCATAGTATCATGGCATAGTATAGTATCATGGCATAGTATCATGGCATAGAATCATGGCATAGTACCATGGCATAGTATAGTATCATGGCATAGTAGTGTATCATAGTATAGTATCATGGCATAGTATTGTATCATGGCATAGTATCATGGCATAGTATAATGGCATAGTATCATGGCATAGTATAGTGTCATGGCATAGTATCATGGCATAGTATAGTATCATGGCATAGTATAGTATCATGGCATAGTATCATGGCATAGTATAGTATCATGGCATAGTATAGTGTCATGGCATAGTATAGTGTCATGGCATAGTATCATGGCATAGTATAGTATCATGGCATAGTATAGTGTCATGGCATAGTATAGTGTCATGGCATAGTATAGTGTCATGGCATAGTATAGTATCATGGCATAGTATCATGATATAGTATTGTATCATGGCATAGTATCATGGCATAGTATAGTGTCATGGCATAGTATAGTGTCATGGCATAGTATAGTATCATGGCATAGTATCATGACATAGTATTGTATCATGGCATAGTATCATGGCATAGTATAGTGTCATGGCATAGTATAGTATCATGGCATAGTATCATGGCATAGTATCATGGCATAGTATAGTATCATGGCATAGTATATTATCATGGCATAGTATCATGACATAGTATTGTATCATGGCATAGTATCATGGCATAGTATATTATCATGGCATAGTATAGTATCATGGCATAGTATAGTGTCATGGCATAGTATCATGGCATAGTATAGTATCATGGCATAGTATAGTGTCATGGCATAGTATAGTGTCATGGCATAGTATCATGGCATAGTATAGTATCATGGCATAGTATAGTATCATGGCATAGTATCATGGCATAGTATAGTATCATGGCATAGTATAGTGTCATGGCATAGTATAGTGTCATGGCATAGTATAGTGTCATGGCATAGTATAGTATCATGGCATAGTATCATGACATAGTATTGTATCATGGCATAGTATCATGGCATAGTATAGTGTCATGGCATAGTATAGTGTCATGGCATAGTATAGTGTCATGGCATAGTATAGTATCATGGCATAGTATCATGGCATAGTATAGTATCATGGCATAGTATAGTGTCATGGCATAGTATAGTATCATGGCATAGTATCATGGCATAGTATAGTATCATGGCATAGTATAGTATCATGGCATAGTATCATGGCATAGTATAGTGTCATGGCATAGTATAGTGTCATGGCATAGTATAGTGTCATGGCATAGTATAGTATCATGGCATAGTATCATGACATAGTATTGTATCATGGCATAGTATCATGGCATAGTATAGTGTCATGGCATAGTATAGTGTCATGGCATAGTATAGTATCATGGCATAGTATCATGGCATAGTATCATGGCATAGTATAGTATCATGGCATAGTATATTATCATGGCATAGTATCATGGCATAGTATAGTATCATGGCATAGTATCATGGCATAGTATAGTATCATGGCATAGTATAGTATCATGGCATAGGATTATGGCATAGTATAGTATCATGGCATAGTATAGTATCGTGGCATAGTATCGTGGCATAGTATCATGGCATAGTATAGTATCATGGCATAGTATCATGGCATAGTATAGTATCATGGCATAGTATCATGGCATAGTATAGTATCGTGGCATAGTATCATGGCATAGTATAGTATCATGGCATAGTATCATGGCATAGTATCATGGCATAGTATAGTATCGTGGCATAGTATCATGGCATAGTATCATGGCATAGTATAGTATCATGGCATAGTATAGTGTCATGGCATAGTATAGTGTCATGGCATAGTATCATGGCATAGTATAGTATCATGGCATAGTATAGTGTCATGGCATAGTATAGTGTCATGGCATAGTATAGTGTCATGGCATAGTATAGTATCATGGCATAGTATCATGACATAGTATTGTATCATGGCATAGTATCATGTCATAGTATAGTGTCATGGCATAGTATAGTGTCATGGCATAGTATAGTATCATGGCATAGTATCATGACATAGTATTGTATCATGGCATAGTATCATGGCATAGTATAGTGTCATGGCATAGTATAGTGTCATGGCATAGTATAGTATCATGGCATAGTATCATGGCATAGTATCATGGCATAGTATAGTATCATGGCATAGTATATTATCATGGCATAGTATCATGACATAGTATTGTATCATGGCATAGTATCATGGCATAGTATATTATCATGGCATAGTATAGTATCATGGCATAGTATAGTGTCATGGCATAGTATCATGGCATAGTATAGTATCATGGCATAGTATAGTGTCATGGCATAGTATAGTGTCATGGCATAGTATAGTATCATGGCATAGTATCATGGCATAGTATCATGGCATAGTATAGTATCATGGCATAGTATATTATCATGGCATAGTATCATGACATAGTATTGTATCATGGCATAGTATCATGGCATAGTATATTATCATGGCATAGTATAGTATCATGGCATAGTATAGTGTCATGGCATAGTATCATGGCATAGTATAGTATCATGGCATAGTATAGTGTCATGGCATAGTATAGTGTCATGGCATAGTATCATGGCATCGTATAGTATCATGGCATAGTATAGTATCATGGCATAGTATCATGGCATAGTATAGTATCATGGCATATTATAGTGTCATGGCATAGTATAGTGTCATGGCATAGTATAGTGTCATGGCATAGTATAGTATCATGGCATAGTATCATGACATAGTATTGTATCATGGCATAGTATCATGGCATAGTATAGTGTCATGGCATAGTATAGTGTCATGGCATAGTATAGTATCATGGCATAGTATCATGGCATAGTATAGTATCATGGCATAGTATAGTGTCATGGCATAGTATAGTATCATGGCATAGTATCATGGCATAGTATAGTATCATGGCATAGTATAGTATCATGGCATAGTATCATGGCATAGTATAGTGTCATGGCATAGTATAGTGTCATGGCATAGTATAGTGTCATGGCATAGTATAGTATCATGGCATAGTATCATGACATAGTATTGTATCATGGCATAGTATCATGGCATAGTATAGTGTCATGGCATAGTATAGTGTCATGGCATAGTATAGTATCATGGCATAGTATCATGGCATAGTATCATGGCATAGTATATTATCATGGCATAGTATCATGGCATAGTATAGTATCATGGCATAGTATCATGGCATAGTATAGTATCATGGCATAGTATAGTATCATGGCATAGGATTATGGCATAGTATAGTATCATGGCATAGTATAGTATCGTGGCATAGTATCGTGGCATAGTATCATGGCATAGTATAGTATCATGGCATAGTATCATGGCATAGTATAGTATCATGGCATAGTATCATGGCATAGTATAGTATCGTGGCATAGTATCATGGCATAGTATAGTATCATGGCATAGTATCATGGCATAGTATCATGGCATAGTATAGTATCGTGGCATAGTATCATGGCATAGTATCATGGCATAGTATTGTATCATGGCATAGTATCATGGCATAGTATAGTATCGTGGCATAGGATCATGGCATAGTATAGTATCATGGCATAGTATCATGGCATAGTATAGTGTCATGGCATAGTATAGTATCATGGCATAGTATCATGGCATAGTATAGTATCATGGCATAGTATAGTGTCATGGCATAGTATAGTGTCATGGCATAGTATAGTGTCATGGCATAGTATAGTATCATGGCATAGTATAGTGTCATGGCATAGTATAGTGTCATGGCATAGTATAGTGTCATGGCATAGTATAGTGTCATGGCATAGTATAGTGTCATGGCATAGTATAGTGTCATGGCATAGTATAGTGTCATGGCATAGTATTGTATCATGGCATAGTATCATGGCATAGTATAGTATCATGGCATAGTATAGTGTCATGGCATAGTATAGTATTATGGCATAGTATAGTATCATGGCATAGTATTGTATCATGGCATAGTATCATGGCATAGTATAGTATCATGGCATAGTATGATGGCATAGAATCATGGCATAGTACCATGGCATAGTATAGTATCATGGCATAGTATCATGGCATAGTATTGTATCATAGTATAGTATCATGGCATAGTATTGTATCATGGCATAGTATCATGGCATAGTATAATGGCATAGTATCATGGCATAGTATAGTATCATGGCATAGTATCATGGCATAGTATAGTATCATGGCATAGTATAGTGTCATGGCATAGTATAGTGTCATGGCATAGTATAGTGTCATGGCATAGCATAGTATCATGGCATAGTATAGTGTCATGGCATAGTATAGTGTCATGGCATAGTATAGTGTCATGGCATAGTATAGTATCATGGCATAGTATCATGACATAGTATCATGGCATAGTATCATGGCATAGTATATTATCATGGCATAGTATCATGGCATAGTATAGTATCATGGCATAGTATCATGGCATAGTATAGTATCGTGGCATAGTATCATGGCATAGTATAGTATCATGGCATAGTATCATGGCATAGTATCATGGCATAGTATAGTATCGTGGCATAGTATCATGGCATAGTATCATGGCATAGTATTGTATCATGGCATAGTATCATGGCATAGTATAGTGTCATGGCATAGTATCATGGCATAGTATAGTATCATGGCATAGTATAGTGTCATGGCATAGTATAGTGTCATGGCATAGTATCATGGCATAGTATAGTATCATGGCATAGTATAGTATCATGGCATAGTATCATGGCATAGTATAGTATCATGGCATAGTATAGTGTCATGGCATAGTATAGTGTCATGGCATAGTATAGTGTCATGGCATAGTATAGTATCATGGCATAGTATCATGACATAGTATTGTATCATGGCATAGTATCATGGCATAGTATAGTGTCATGGCATAGTATAGTGTCATGGCATAGTATAGTATCATGGCATAGTATCATGGCATATTATAGTATCATGGCATAGTATAGTGTCATGGCATAGTATAGTATCATGGCATAGTATCATGGCATAGTATAGTATCATGGCATAGTATAGTATCATGGCATAGTATCATGGCATAGTATAGTGTCATGGCATAGTATAGTGTCATGGCATAGTATAGTGTCATGGCATAGTATAGTATCATGGCATAGTATCATGACATAGTATTGTATCATGGCATAGTATCATGGCATAGTATAGTGTCATGGCATAGTATAGTGTCATGGCATAGTATAGTATCATGGCATAGTATCATGGCATAGTATCATGGCATAGTATAGTATCATGGCATAGTATATTATCATGGCATAGTATCATGGCATAGTATAGTATCATGGCATAGTATCATGGCATAGTATAGTATCATGGCATAGTATAGTATCATGGCATAGGATTATGGCATAGTATAGTATCATGGCATAGTATAGTATCGTGGCATAGTATCGTGGCATAGTATCATGGCATAGTATAGTATCATGGCATAGTATCATGGCATAGTATAGTATCATGGCATAGTATAGTATCGTGGCATAGTATCATGGCATAGTATAGTATCATGGCATAGTATCATGGCATAGTATAGTATCGTGGCATAGTATCATGGCATAGTATCATGGCATAGTATAGTATCATGGCATAGTATAGTGTCATGGCATAGTATAGTGTCATGGCATAGTATCATGGCATAGTATAGTATCATGGCATAGTATAGTGTCATGGCATAGTATAGTGTCATGGCATAGTATAGTGTCATGGCATAGTATAGTATCATGGCATAGTATCATGACATAGTATTGTATCATGGCATAGTTACATGGCATAGTATAGTGTCATGGCATAGTATAGTGTCATGGCATAGTATAGTATCATGGCATAGTATCATGACATAGTATTGTATCATGGCATAGTATCATGGCATAGTATAGTGTCATGGCATAGTATAGTGTCATGGCATAGTATAGTATCATGGCATAGTATCATGGCATAGTATCATGGCATAGTATAGTGTCATGGCATAGTATAGTATCATGGCATAGTATCATGGCATAGTATTGTATCATGGCATAGTATAGTATCATGGCATAGTATATTATCATGGCATAGTATCATGACATAGTATTGTATCATGGCATAGTATCATGGCATAGTATATTATCATGGCATAGTATAGTATCATGGCATAGTATAGTGTCATGGCATAGTATCATGGCATAGTATAGTATCATGGCATAGTATAGTGTCATGGCATAGTATAGTATCATGGCATAGTATCATGACATAGTATTGTATCATGGCATAGTATCATCATGGCATAGTATCATGGCATAGTATAGTATATAGTATCATGGCATAGTATAGTGTCATGGCATGTATCATGGCATAGTATCATGGCATAGTATAGTGGCATCATGGCATAGTATAGTGTCATGGCATAGTATCATGGCATATAGTATAGTATCATGGCATAGTATAGTGTCATGGCATAGTATAGTGTCATGGCATAGTATAGTATCATGGCATAGTATAGTATCATGGCATAGTATAGTATCATGGCATAGTATCATGGCATAGTATAGTATCATGGCATAGTATAGTATCATGGCATAGTATAGTGTCATGGCATAGTATAGTATCATGGCATAGTATCATGGCATAGTATAGTGTCATGGCATAGTATAGTGTCATAGTATCATGGCATAGTATAGTATCATGGCATAGTATCATGACATAGTATTGTATCATGGCATAGTATCATGGCATAGTATAGTATCATGGCATAGTATAGTGTCATGGCATAGTATAGTATCATGGCATAGCAGTATCATGGCATAGTATCATGGCATAGTATAGTATCATGGCATAGTATCATGGCATAGTATCATGGCATAGTATCATGGCATAGTATAGTATCATGGCATAGTATAGTGTCATGGCATAGTATAGTATCATGGCATAGGTATAGTATCATGGCATAGTATAGTATCATGGCATAGTATCATGGCATAGTATAGTATCATGGCATAGTATCATGGCATAGTATAGTGTCATGGCATAGTATAGTGTCATGGCATAGTATAGTATCATGGCATAGTATCATGGCATAGTATAGTATCATGGCATAGTATAGTGGCATGGCATAGTATCATGGCATAGTATCATGGCATAGTATAGTATCATGGCATAGTATAGTATCATGGCATAGTATCATGGCATAGTATAGTATCATGGCATAGTATCAGTAGTCATGGCATAGTATCATGGCATAGTATAGTATCATGGCATAGTATCATGGCATAGTATAGTATCATGGCATAGTATCATGGCATAGTATAGTGTCATAGTATCATGGCATAGTATAGTCATGGCATCATGGCATATAGTATCGTGGCATAGTCATGGCATAGTATAGTATCATGGCATAGTATCATGGCATAGTATATAGTATAGTATCATGGCATAGTATTGTATCATGGTGTCATGGCATAGTATAGTATCGTGGCATGGCATGGCATAGTATAGTATCATGGCATAGTATCATGGCATAGTATAGTGTCATGGCATAGTATAGTATCATGGCATAGTATCATGGCATAGTATAGTGTCATGGCATAGTATAGTGTCATGGCATAGTATAGTGTCATGGCATAGTATAGTGTCATATAGTATAGTGTCATGGCATAGTATAGTGTCATGGCATAGTATAGTGTCATGGCATAGTATAGTGTCATGGCATAGTATAGTGTCATGGCATCATGGCATAGTATCATGGCATAGTATATCATGGCATAGTATCATGGCATAGTATAGTATCATGGCATAGTATAGTGTCATGGCATAGTATAGTATCATGGCATAGTATAGTATCATGGCATAGTATTGTATCATGGGCATAGTATCATGGCATAGTATAGTATCATGGCATAGTATGATGGCATAGAATCATGGCATAGTACCATGGCATAGTATAGTATCATGGCATAGTATCATGGCATAGTATTGTATCATAGTATAGTATCATGGCATAGTATTGTATCATGGCATAGTATCATGGCATAGTATAATGGCATAGTATCATGGCATAGTATAGTATCATGGCATAGTATCATGGCATAGTATAGTATCATGGCATAGTATAGTGTCATGGCATAGTATAGTGTCATGGCATAGTATAGTGTCATGGCATAGCATAGTATCATGGCATAGTATAGTGTCATGGCATAGTATAGTGTCATGGCATAGTATCATGGCATAGTATAGTATCATGGCATAGTATCATGGCATAGTCATATAGTATCATGGCATAGTATCATGGCATAGTATCATGGCATAGTATAGTATCATGGCATAGTATCATGGCATAGTATAGTATCGTGGCATAGTATCATGGCATAGTATAGTATCATGGCATAGTATCATGGCATAGTATCATGGCATAGTATAGTATCGTGGCATAGTATCATGGCATAGTATCATGGCATAGTATTGTATCATGGCATAGTATCATGGCATAGTATAGTATCGTGGCATAGGATCATGGCATAGTATAGTATCATGGCATCGTGTCAATTAGTGACAGACTGGCCTGACAGGTGTCCCCTGTCAAGTCACCAAGTCAGTCCGTCACTAATTGCTGCAGATGTGCTCAATAGTGCTTGAGCAAATGATACTCCCCAAAGCATGGTGAAATACATAGAGGTGTATCACAAGCTAAACACATGTATTTTGTCAACTTCCCCTGCTTACGTCTCCTGGTGCCAGACAGGCAGAGTTTGACTACCTTGAGCATCACTTTGAGGGACTTCGCAGGGAAATTGCGTTGGGGATTGTCTGCAGCAGGACGGCCCCCAGTGGATGGGCGCCGAGGGGTGTGGTGCTCCTCCAGCAGCTCTCTCATGCGGATCTCTCTGTACTTTTGGTCGGTCATTACTTTACCTATGAGGGAGTGGGGAGGATGAGGGAAGGGAGAGGATGATGAGGCAGTGGGTAGGTGGTGAGATATTGTCACTATAATTGCATAATGGAACTGTATATGATTTGCATGTGAACTGTACATCCAATTACAAAAATACCGTGTTCAGTAATCATCTCACCTGTTAGTTGACGGTGAGGGCAGCAGTGTCGATGAGATGGAAAAATATCTTGTCACTTTACTGCCAGCTGTTGTCAGATCTCCTTGAACTCCACCTCCCCTCTCTGCATCTTCCTGCATCCGAATGCTGGCATTCCCTTCCTGTTCAACCTGACTGTGCCACAGGCCCCTGTGCTGTTGAAGAGCAGATGCTGGAAGAGTGTGGGACTGCTGTAACAATTGTCCACATACAAAGTGTGTCCCTTGCTGAGATGAGGAGCCAGCATGGTCATCACCACGGAACAGGACACCCCAAGCCCCTCAATGTTGGACCCTGGGTAAACTATAATGTTCTGGACAAATACTGTCTTCACGTCGCACATAACAAAGAACTTGACCCCAAACCTGTGCCTTTTGGAGGAAATATATTGACTCCCCCCCCCCACACACTGCTGGCTCTCTCTTCTCCTGTAGTTCCAAGGCATAGTATTTGGTCTCCTCTACTGTGTCTCCCACCAGCTCCTCTGTCAGAAACAACTTGAAGCACTCTGCCTCAGATGGAAATGGCAAGGGGTGTTGCACCCCAGACTGGGACTCATCAAAGCAAACAGCAGGGCCAGGAGGGGTGAAATGGCTGGCGGCCTTCTAGCTACCACAAAACTACTGTACTTCATCCACTGTTTGTCTGCCTCCATCACCACCAGCATCTTCAAAAGGGACCTGGGACTTTGTCAATGGACAAGTTGTCCTCAGATTCAGGATTCTCAATGGCTACAAGGTTGGGGGCCAGCTCCTCCCTGTCACTATCAGAATCTGATCCTGACTTTCATACTCAGACTCATTGTCAGAATTTTAAAAAGTCTCCAGAATTTCCGCATTTGTGAGTTGTCTCCTTTTGAAACACATTGCTGATGCTACAGCTTAGCTCACTAGCTACATATATAAACAATCACACTGAATGGCTCAGATTGAGAGTGAGAGGTTACATGGTTGACTGCCAGCCATCGCCACTTGTATCAATAAATCACTATCAGAAAATGTTTTGTGTGGTAATTATTCATATATTTACAGTTTTATTTTCAATTCCCGGTGACAAGTCATGCATTACATACACTAAGTTGACTGTGCCTTTAAACAGCTTGGAAAATTACAGAAAATTACATCATGGCTTTAGAAGTTTCTGATAGGCTAATTGACATAATTTGAGTCAATTGGAGGTGTACCTGTGGATGTATTTCAAGGCCTACCTTCAAACTCAGTGCCTCATGGGGACATCTAAAGAAATCATCCAAGACCTCAGAAAAAAAATGGTAGACCTCCACAAGTCTGGTTCAACCTTGGGAGCAATTTCCAAAAGCTTGAAGGTACCACGTTCATCTGTACAAACAATAGTACGCAAGTATAAACACCATGGGACCACGCAGCCATCATACCACTCAGGAAAGAAACACACTCTGTCTCCTAGAGGTGAACGTACTCTGGTGTGAAATGTTAAAATCAATCTCAGAACAACAGCAAAGGACCTTCTGAAGATTCTGGAGGAAACAGGTTCCAAAGTATCTATAGCCACAGTAAAACGAGTCCTACATCGACCTAACCTGAAAGGCCACTCAGCAAGGAAGAAGCCACTGCTCCAAATCCGTCATAAAAAAGCCAGACGATGGTTTGCAACTGCACATGGAGACAAAGATCATACTTTTTGGAGAAATGTCCTCTGATCTGATTAAACAAAAATGGAACTGTTTTGCCATAATGACCATCGTTATGTTTGGAGGAAAAAGTGGGAGGCTTGCAAGCCGAAGAACACCATCCCAACCGTGAAGCATGGGGGTGTTAGCCTCATGTTGTGGGGGTGCAAAATAGATGGCATCATCAGGTAGGAAAATTGTGGATATATTGAAGCAAGACATCAATCAGGAAGTTAAAGCTTGGTGGCAAATGGGTCCTTCCAAATGGACAATGACCCCAAAAGTTGTTGCAAAATGGCTTAAGGGCAACAAAGTCAAGGTATTGGAGTGGACATCACAAAGCCCTGACCTAAACCCCATAGATACTTTGTGGGCGGAACTTAAAAAGTGTGTGCGAGCAAGGAGGCCTACAAACCTGACTCAGTTACATCAGCTCTGTCAGGAAGAATGGCCCAACATTCACCCAACTTATTGTGGGACGCTTGTGGAAGGCTTCCTGAAACGTTTGACCCAAGTTAAACAATTTAATGGCAATGCTACCAAATACTAATTGAGTGTATGTAAACTTCTGACAGACTGGGAATGTGATGAAAGAAATAAAAGCTGAAATAAATAATTCTCTTTACTATTATTCTGACATTTCACATTCTTAAAATAAAGTGGTGATCTTAACTGACCTAAGACAAGGGATTTTTACTAGGATTAAATGTCTTTGGCTAAGGTGTATGTAAACTTTCGACTTCAACTGTAACTACTACAGTGGGGAAATTGTGAAGGATATGTTCACGTGTCAAATGTTTGCAGACGGGAGAAGTATGATGCTGAATAATATGTGAATGGAAAATGTTGCAACAGTGGTGGGGAACATACTCCGGACTTCCTCGAGTGCCCTGTTAGGGTGACGGAGGTCGAAGGTGTCAAGGATCAGGGCTGCGCAGCGAATCTCCTATGTGGAGGCGATGGAGAAAGTCAAAGAGGCAACCGTGTTTAAAGATATGGCAATGGATGCAATGCAACCTGTTTCTAGTGTTTTAAGTAAATTGGGTGACCTGGGTACACTTATTGTGGAGAAGGTTGATTTTGTGGCATTGATAGCGACAGTGATTAATGGTACAACACAAGTGTCTCAGAAGTCCAAGAAGCTGGGTGTCATATCTGCAGCCGGTACATTTTTAGGGCTCCAAGACTTAATGGCAGGAGCACTACAAGAACTTTTGTAGTTAGGAAATGTCCCGCCCTCACAGGATGCTTCTGAGCCTGTGTTGGGAACTGATTAGAATGTTTTTACAGAAATGCAGGTTGATTTTGTTTAGTTAATTTATTTTTTGGTAGTTTGTATGATTATTTTATTTATTTTTACCTAAATGTTTTCCTTTCTTGTGATCCTTATTATACACCCGCACATTAAGTGGCGGAATGCACATTTAATTGTTGCGAACGCCATTATACCATAGAAGAAGGACACGTCATCTTCCCGGAAGTGTGCATTTGGTACGAAAATAAATCTACGCGCGATTATACATAGCTAACGTCAGAGTTTCTGAATTATTTTCTCACTTTTGGTTTAGCGAATCAAAACTGTAAGAAACGAACTACTGCTTATCAAGAACTGTCATCATGGCCAATTTGAATGAAGCTGATTTACCACCAAATCTGACTTGCCTCAAAGTAAGTGGTTGTTCAAAACAACTCCCACCTTGACAAGCTAACACTAGTTAGTTAGCTAGCTAACGTTAACTATTTTCTCAAAATAGCTTAACAAAATAATATAAACCCATGTTAGCAAGCGAATATAGCATATGCGTCAGCCAGTTACTATAGCTAGCTAACGTACTTTTATTGTTTTGGCTTTTTAAACATGCATACAGCTAACGTTAGTTAGCAAACAAAAAAGCTAGCTATTTAGCCCAGCAGTGTATATAACAATAATGTCAGTGTAGATGCCTTTAGCAACGCGTTACTAAAAGAGGTTTGTTAATGTGATGCTCACCAAGTAACTATCATACTGACGATATTATTTCTGCAATGCAGAATGTTGATACCATTCTCCGATGTCCCATTTGTTTCGAATTCCTGAGTATCGCAATGATGACCAAATGCTCTCACAACTGTAAGTTATCCAGATTTTGTCGTCACTAGACATAACCTATCCATTCATTTTCAAAACAATGATATAGCTGTACCGTCAGGTGTAGGCTATAGAAGATAACAATTGTCTCATAACAATATTGTATCCACACCTGATTATGTGAATTTCTCATTACAGTCTGCTCTTTGTGCATAAGAAAGTTTCTGTCCTACAAATTACAATGTCCAGTATGCAATTCAGTAAGTATGATGCATGGTGGCACTGCATCATGACAATAAAACTATCTTTCAAATGTAATCTGTTTAGGTAGCTTGAACATGTCAAAATCAGACAAGCATGTATTTTTCTCTATTTTAGCCTACAACAGAACAAGACCTAAGAAACAACCGGATACTGGATGACCTGGTCACAAACTTTAAATCTGCAAGGTACCTATTGTGTATTAAATACTCACATGATATGCTGGTAGAAAAACAGAGAAATTGAGAAGAAATCCATCATGTATCTAGCCTATATCTTGAAGCATCTATTCAGGCAACATAATATAATAATATAATAATATATGTAGCTCAACTGAGCCTTGATAAGTGTGCTTACCGATACCATAGACAAACTGCCAATTCATAATAGAGAAACCACAACACTTTGTATTTTGAAAAGGCCACCATGCTCAGTGTCTCAAGGTGAAATCTATGCCTGATACCATAACCCAACTGGCAGGTTTCATTAGTTTATTTCTCAGTTGAAAAAGACCACCTAAGATTTAAAACATTCTTTGAAAAGTGTGTATTAGTTTCAAATGCATGTGTATTATGCACCGAGTATGCAAAACATTAAGACACCTGCTCTCTCCAAGACCTAGACTGACCAGGTGAATCTACAGTGCATTCGGAAAGTATTCCGTCCCATTTACTTTTTGGCTTAGTCATCACTGTGTGTAGATTGAAGAGGGGAAAAAATAATGTTATCCATTTTAGAATAAGGCTGTAACGTAACAAAATGTGGGGAAGGGGTCTGAATACTTTCTGAATGCACTGTAGGTAAAAGCTATGATCCCTTAATGATGTCACTTGTTAAATCGACTTAGTGTAGATGAAGGGGAGGAGACAGGTTAAAGAAGGATTTTTAAGCATTGAGACATGGATTGTGTATGTGTGACATTGAGGGTGAATGGGCAAGGCACAAGATTTATGGTAATGGGTGCCAGGCGCACTGGTTTGTGTCAAAAACTGCTGGGGGTTTTCACGCTTAACAGTTTCCCATGTGTATCAAGAATGGTCCACCACCCAAAAGACATTCAGCCAACTTGACACGACAGTGGGAAGCTTTGGAGTCAACATGAGCCCAGAATGGCCGTGGAACACTTTCAACACCTTGTAGAGTCCATGCCCCTACTAATTGAGGCTGTTCTGAGGGAATGTCGACTCAATATTAGGAAGGTGTTCCTACTGTTTGGTATACTCAGTGTATACATTCAAAGAGTGCTGTTTTGTGTACTGGCTTTATAAGTTTTGTTCTGATGTTTGGGAATGCAATTAAATTGTGTAATTTTAGAATGATTATACTAGAGGATAAAGTGGAAGGAATGATAAACTACCTCTGGAGGCTTCGCCTGGCCATGCTATTTGTCAGCTCATGAATCTAACACCCACTGTTAATAGCATTTTTCTACCACTTTATGTGACAGTTGCATAGTGTTACAGTATGTAAATTAATTGACAACAAAAAAGCAAGCAGCATGAAATACTTTACTTTGGCCTTTATGGTAATGTATTTCCCTCCCTATATAGATGTTGTGTTTAGGGAGCAGGTTTCCTAGTAACTATCAGGATGCCCTTTCCTCTGGGAACTGGGTGATTCATGCCTTCTCTAAATCCATGGCTCTGCATTCCTCCCTGTTATTCACAATGGAACTGGCCTGCATCTGAATAGTAAATCAGGCATGCAATCAGATCAAACTGTCATGTGGGCTTAGATCATCTCCAACTCATCCTCTTCTGCCTGGGCTCAACCCATGCCAAAGCGCACCTCGTGGGGGAAAATTACAACTCTACAGTGTCCTCCGTCTCCTTGCTCTTCCCCAGAGGCCATAGGGGTACATTGTGTGTGTTAGGGGTTGGGCAATATTAGGACAGCATCATCTATCGACAGCTGTCATTGATGGTGATGACATCGTGATGTGACAGACGATGGTTTGGCCTATTTGAACTTGACTGGCGCCACGCAGTAAAGAACATCTTGCAGGGCAGCACATGTGACATTCTGATACTTTACCTATTCCTATTTTTATAGCCTCATTCAGTAAGTATGTTGTATACAGAATAGAGGTCGACCTATTAATTAGGGCTGATTTCAAGTTTTCATAAACTAGGCAAGTCAGTTAAGAACACATTCTTATTTTCAATGACTGCCTAGGAACTGTGGGTTAACTGCCTTGTTCAGGGGCAGAACGAGAGATTTTCACCTTGTCAGCTCAGGGGACACAGTCTTGCAACCGCACAGTTAACTAGTCCAACGCTCTAACCATTGCACTCCACGAGTAGCCTGCCTGTTACGCAAATGCAGTAGAAGTCAAGGTAAATTGCTAGCTAGCATTAAACTTATCTTTAAAAAAACAAGCAATCATAATCACTAGTTATAACTACTGATCCAGTTTAGCAGGCAATATTAACCAGGTGAAATTGTAATTTCTCTTTCGTTCATTGCACGCAGAATCAGGGTATATGCAACAGTTTGGGCTGCCTGGCTCATTGTGAACTAATTTTCCAGAATTTTACGTAATTATGACATACATTGAAGGTTGTGCAATGTAACAAGAATATTTAGACTTAGGGATGCCACCCTTTAGATAAAATACCGTACGGTTCCGTATTTCACTGAAATAATAAACTTTTTTTTTTTTTTTTAATTATAGTTTCCGGATTCAATCATATTAATTACCAAAGGCTCGTATGTCTGTGTGTTATTATGTTATAATTAAGTCTGATTTGGTAGAGCAGTCTGACTGCAGCAGCAGGACCGTAATCATTCATTCAAACAGCACTTTCGTGCGTTTTGCCAGCAGCTCTTCGCAAGCACAGCGATGTTTATGACTTCAAGCCTATCAGCCTAATGGCTGGTGTAACCAATGTGAAATGGCTAGCTAGTTAGCTGGGTGTGCGCTAATACTGTTTCAAACGTCCTATAAATACTGTTTTATAGTCCTATAAATACTATATTAACTACAACCTAAAACCTTTTATCTTGGAATATTGAAGTCTCATGTTAAAAGGAACCATCAACTTTCATATGTTCTCATGTTCTGAGCAAGGAACTTAACCTGTTACTCCTACCCCCTACTTTTTTGAACATTCTGTTAAAAATCGCGCAACATTTCAGCGCCCTGCTACTCATGCCAGGAATATAGTATATGCATATGATTAGTATGTGTGGATAGAAAACACTCAGACATTTATAAAACTGGTTAAATCACGGCTGTGACTATAACAGAACGTGCGTTTCATCGAAAAGTGCAGGAAAATCTGATCACTGAAAATGGGAAAATATATCCATGCGCCACTTCAACCAATTGTTAAACGTGAACCACATTAAATGGGGCCGAGGTTGCAATATACCTACAGCTTCCACACGATGTCAACAGTCTTGTCATTTGCCTACGATTTGTTACTTGGTCAAACAGAAACAAGGCAGCGCAGTTCTTCCGGTCTCCGACCGGATATTTTGGTTGAGATTTACCCGGACATTATTTCCAGACGTACAGCTATAGAATATACATCGCCTCGTGATCAATTTGATCGCTTATTAACGTTTACTAATACCTAAAGTTGCATTACAAAAGTGTTTCGAAGTGTTTTGTGAAAGTTTATCGTCAACTTTTTTAATTTTAAAAAATGACGTTACGTTATAAAACGCTATTTTTTTCGTTGATCACACAGTCTTCATAGATCGATATCTAGGCTATATATGGACCGATTTAATCGGAAAAAAAAAGACCCAATAGTGATGTTTATGGGACATCTAGGAGTGCCAACAAAGAAGATGGTCAAATGAATGAATGTTTTATATTTTATTTGTGCGTTTTGTGTAGTGCCGACTATGCTAATTATTTTGTTTACGTCCCCTGCGGGTCTTTTGGGGTGTTACATGCTATCAGATAATAGCTTCTCATGCTTTCACCGAAAAGCATTTTAAAAATCTGACTTGTTGCCTGGATTCACAACGAGTGTAGCTTTAATTCAATACCCTGCATGTGTATTTTAATGAACGTTTGAGTTTTAACGAGTGCTATTAGCATTTAGCGTAGCACATTTGCATTTCCAGATGTCTAGATGGGACGCCTGCGTGTCAGGTAGGAGCAAGAGGTTAAACGTTAGCTTTTTACATGGCACATATTTTATATGACACACATTTTTACATGGCACATATTACTTTCTTCTCCACTTTGTTTTTGCATTATTTAAACCAAATTGAACATGTTTCATTATTTATTTGAGGCTAAATTGATTTTGATGATTTATGTTAAGTTAAAATAAGTGTTAATTCAGTATGGTTGTAATTGTCATTATTACAAATAATAAAAGTTTTTAAAAAATCGACAGATTAATCGGTATCAGCTTTTTTGGGCATCCAATAATCGGTATCGGTATCGTTGTTGAAAAATCATAATCGGTAGACCTCCAATACAGAATGCAATAGTGGGATGTAGGCCAGACAGAATGGAGAATTCAACCAAAGCAGCGCAAAAAGTCCAGTCAGAAAATATCGTTTTTTGCTCTCTGTCAGATGCATGGACTTTTCTTTTTGTAACGGACACTAGCTGTTTTTAAAAAACTTAGCCTCTATTACCGTCTCTCCATTTGATAGGCTATGAATCTGACTATGGGCTCATAGGCTACGCTTTCATTGTTTTATGCATGGCTTTCTTCTAATCAAACAATGAATGTAATGAAGTTCTATCTCAGTTGTTTGAAAGGCCTAAAAAAAAGGTAAGGTAGCCAGGGGACTAATAATAAGAGAGAACCAACATTATCAATTGCCTTTAAAAAAATCAAATGCCAAGTTTAATGAAGTTAAGCTTATTAGGAAATAAATTATTCACGCGATCCGGGTAAATCCCTCCATGTGAGGTTTAAAACCAAATGGCCAATAACCTAGCGTCACTCAGTAAAACATCATGACTCTCAAGTCAGTAAAAAGAGTTGTGCAGTTTGCAAATGATTAGTTATTTTTGAACAACACTACCTACTAGGCCTATCATAAGCTTTAAGACAAGTTCAAATTATAAACAGTAGCTTATTTATCAAATATTCTAGCCTAAGAAGATGTTGTCCTAAAGTTGCCGTTTTCAAAAATAAGAATGAACGTCTATAGCTTAGGCTATTCTCAATCACAGCTTTATGATGTTCCTGTGAAATCAGAGTGGAGTTAGGGGGTAAGGTGTTAACTACTAAAACCTCTTAGCTACCTGGGATGCATCCTTGATGGAAACCTGGGAGGTGTGAGCATGGCCACTAAAGTGCTAGGGAAGGTTAATGCAAGGACTACATTTTTGCTTAGAAAGTCCAATCTGCTTGATAAGGTCTCCAGTAGAGTGCTAGCCACTGCCCTCATTCAATGCCATTTTGACTACGCTAGTTCCTGGTTTGGGGGCTTATCTAAGTTGCTGAAGGGTAAGCTGAATTTAGCCCAGAATAAGCTGATCACTGTGGTATTGAAGGTGAGTCCACATACTCACATAGAAATGAGCTTCGTTCAGGAACTCTACTGGCTGCTTGTTGAGGGTTTCGCAGAGTAGTCTGGGTTTGGTTTACAGGAGTATTTATGGTCCTGCACCCAGATATCTAACTGATTACTTTCCTCAGGTTAGGGATGCACACAATCACAGCACCAGATCAGGTGTTGCTAATTTGTGTTTATACAGTTTCAGGAGTAATGCTGGAAAGGTACTTTCTTGTATGCTTGAGCTTCAGAGTGGAATGTGTTGCCTCTGCCCATAAAAAAAGTCTTCAATATTATTTATTATTATTTTAGGCAAATAAAGCAATTATTATCCAGTTCTGAAGATGGTAGACCGGTTATACATCATGGGCTGATAGAAACAAACTCACTACGGTAAGACAGTCTGATGAGGAACGGGCTGTCACTGCTCCGTCATCAAATCAAAGTTTATTGGTCATGTACACAGATTTGCAGTGAAATGCTTGTTTCTAGCTCCAACAGTGCAGTTATACATAGCAAAAGAAACTAAACAATACACACACACACACACACACACTCAAGTTGTATGGGATGAGCCATGACTAGAATACAGTATATACTGTACATATAAAGTGGGAGAAACAGTATGTAAACATTATTAATGTGACCAGTGTTGAATGACTATGTACATAGGGGAGAAGTCTCTAAGGTTCAGGGCATGGTACTGGACGGAGGCAGGCTAGTGGTGACTGTTTAACAGTTCGATGGCCTGGAGATCGAAGCTGTTTATTTGTTTTATTTCACCTTTATTTAACCAGGTAGGCCAGTTGAGAACAAGTTCTCCTTTACAACTGCGACCTGGCCAAGATAAAGCAAAGCAGTGCGACACAACCAACAACACAGTTACACATGGGATAAACAAACAGTCATTAACACAACAGAAAAATGTATATACAGGGTGTGCAAATGTTGTAAGATTAGAAAGGTAAGCCAATAAATAGGCCACAGTGGCGAAATAATTACAATTTAGCATTAACACGAGTGATAGATGTGTGGAAGTTTAATGTGCAAGTAGAGATACTGGGGTGCAATGGAGCAAAAAACAGGTGCAATTAATGTTTAAATTTAGTGAGGGAGTTATAAGGCTTCAGTGATTTTATTTTTTAATTTTTTTTCTCCCAATTTGTTCCAATCACTGGCAGTAGAGAACTGGAAGGAAAGAATGAATGTGGTGATTGACAGAGTCGAAAGCCTTGGCCAAGTCGATGAATACGGCTGCACAGTTTGGTCTCTTATCGATGGCAGTTATGATATCGTTTAGGACCTTGAGCGTGGCTGAGGTGCATCCATGACCAGTTCGGAAACCACGTTGCATAGTGGAGAAGGTACGGTGGGATTCGAAATGGTCGGTGATCTGTTTAACTTGACTTTTGAAGACCTTAGAACAACAGGGACATCTACAGCATATGGTTCACAGGAAGGCAAAGATAGATATTGGTATGTAACAGTTTGGGTCTAGAGTGTTCCAATCTTTAGGGATCTCAGACGATACGAAAGGTTGAACAGGCTAGTAATAGGGGTTGTAACAATTGCGGTGGATAATTTTAGAAAGAGAGGCTCAAGATTGTCTATCCCGGCTCATTTTTCGGGGTCCAGATGTTGCAGCTCTTTCATAACATCAGCTATCTGGATTTAGGTGAAGGAGAAGTGGGGGAGGCTTGGGCAAGTTGCTGCGGGGGGTGCAGAGCTGTTGACCGGGGTAGGGGTAGCCAGGTGGAAAGCATGGCAAGCTGTAGAAAAATGCTTATTGAAATTCTCCATTATCGTGGGTTTATCTGTGGTGACGGTGTTACCTAGCCTCAGTGCAGTGGGCAGCTAGGAGGAGGTGCTCTTATTCTGCATGGACTTTAGTGTCACAGAATTTTTTGGAGTTTGTGCTACAGGATGCAAATTTCTCTTTCAAAAATCTAGCCTTTGCCTTCCTCACTGCCTGTGTATATTGGTTCCCAACTTCCTTGAAAAGTTGCATATCGCGGGGGCTATTTGATGCGAATGCAGTACGTCACAGGATGTTTTTGTGCTGGTCAAGGGCAGTCGAGTCTGGAGTGAAGCAAGGGCTATCTATATTTGTTCTTAGTCCTACCTTTTTTTTAATGGGGCATGCTTATTTAAGATGGTTAGGAAAGCACTTTTAAAGAATAACCAGGTTAACTCTACTGATGGAATGAGGTCAATATCTTTCCAGGATACCCGTGCCAGGTCGATTATAAAGGCCTGCTCTCTTAAGTGTTTTAGGGGTGGTCTTTTGACAGCGGACCCATTACGCATGCAGGCAATGTGGCAGTGATTGCTGAGATCCTGGTTGATGACAGCAGAGGTGTATTTACAGGGCATGTTGGTCAGGATGATATCTATGAGGGTGCCCGCATTTACGGATTTAGTGTTGTACCTGGTAGGTTCCTTGATAATTTGTGTGATAAGGAGGACATCTAGCTTGGATTGTGGGATGGCGGTGTGTTAAGGATATCCCAGTTTAGGTCACCTAACAGTATGAACTCTGAAGGTAGATGGGGGGCAATTAATTCACATATGGTGTCCAGGGCACAGCTGGGGGCTGAGGGGTGTCTATAACAAGCGGCAACAGTTAGACTTATTTCTAGAATGGTGGATTTTTAAATGTAGGAGCTCAAACTCTTTGGGCAGAGACCTGTATAGCATGACAGAACTCTGCAGACTATCTCTGCAGTAGATTGCATCTCCACTCCATGTTGTTGTTGGGGATGTTTTTTAGTACCGAACTTACAGTCATCAGGTCCAAATGACCTGGGCCCAGATTCACAAAACACTTCATGCGCAAATACTTTAGAAGCTGCTTAAGAAGAAAAAAAGAGTTCATAAGATAGTTCGTAAGTGCAATTCCTCAAAAATACCTTAATGAGTTTCTTACGAATATCTACTTAAGATGTTTGTTTCTAGGCAACCGATTTAGCTAGCTAACAATGGCAATCATGTTAGAACAGTAATCTCAGTTGGAAATGTGCTAAAACATGTTCTTGGGTTTAAAATAATCAATACAAACATTTTCAATTGCTTTTAACTTTTCTCTCTCTCTGCCCTGAGTTTAAGACCAGGGTTTTAGCTATCTTGGATTTTAAGAACATTTCCAATAACTTTATTTTTCAAGAATCTAATTTCTTAACTTTTTGCATAATGAGAAACATAAGAAATGGCACGAGAATGTTCAATAACTTTTTTGAGGAATAGCAACTTTGCTTAACTTTCTTAAGTCTATAGTTAAAGAAACAATGGCAGTTAAGAAGACATTTCTTAAGAAGGTTTTGTGAATCTTGCCCCTTGTTCTCAGGGCTCTCTTGTCCCTCAAACCACTCTGACATCAATGCAAATGTAATCGAAATGACATCAAACATACTTTTAAAACTTACTTCACTGTGATGGTCAATTTGAAGAAATAAGTTTGACAGCAGGTTGAAACAGTGTATAACATGGTTATTGTGGATGTTTCAAAGCCTAATACAATGAAATGGACAGCGCTTTCTAAGGTTATGATTAATTCAAAACTTGCATATGGAAATCAGATCATATGCATAGGCTTATGAGCCCGCCCCCCAAAAAACAAATGTAAATTATGATTGTGCTGTTATGCGGTAGGCTGTGTATTGTATATTACGCATGGCAGAAAAACATCAAACACAACTGATTTAACTCTCCTGCTGTGTTCTGGTCTAATTGGACTGATTTACAAGTCTTCGCTCTGAAAAATGTAGTTAATTTAATCTGATTGTCATAAGGTTTCATGACTTTGTCCACATAGGGCATTTGAACACACAAAATACATTTTGATATTTTAGTTAACCTTTGTACACCTGTGGTGTTCCCGGTCAAAAATGACCGGTCAATAGAAAGAATGGGTGAGACTACAATTAGTGTATAAAATTGAGTTCAGGCACATGCTCATTCATCAGATGTACACACTTCCTCTCCCAGACCCCCACATGCATGTGTGTTTGACCACACACACACCTCACTCCCCTTCTTGGCTTCCATGGCAACCCCCATGGGAAACTTTCCCCCATAGGAACCACACCTGTTGGGATTCTCACAAGCAATCATAACATTAATAATATATAGAACTTTTCTCGCAGCTCTGGTATATAAAGCTTTTTTGAGGCCTTGCTCACAATTTATTCTGTGGCAGCACAATGACCATACGATATACTGTATGTGATGCTCTTGATCATATCTTTGATCATGACACTGGTGAGGAGGAGAGAGTCCTTGTTAAACTTTGACACAAAGTAGTCTGTGATAAATAGCACAATATGTTTCATCTTGAGTATTTGTTATAGTCAAATAATCCATACATTATGCTTTTTTAAAACTCAAATGAGTTGTATGAGCTCAGGTCAATGAGGCCTACAGGTCATAAATAGCAAATAGAAGTTCAAAACTTGTAATGTTCACAAACTTAGGTTGATAAAAAGATCAAACACATTAGGTGATAATATGTATTATTATGGATTTATAATCCGCTATAATGGGGCGGTCATTTTGGACCGGGAACACAGAATTAATTAACATGAAACGAACACAACAGGAGGGTTAAGATGTCTGGTACATAATTGGTGTAGCCTATGCTCCACAATTAAACAAATTCAAGTAATGGCATTTGAATGTGGACTGTTATAATGCTTACTGAATGGACTTGTTACCTTATGCTACACTCCAGCATTTCTAGCCATGATCTGGGAGAGAACGTATATCCCTAGATGATGCTGTTGGTTCATTGATTGTACAGGGCGGCTTACAGTTAGCCTAAAATTTGTCAACATTTCCATTTCATATGTGCAGTCACTGTAATGGGAAAAATATCCTTTCTATTTTATTCAGGTAAGTTCAATTTTATTGTTCTTACTATAAAATCATCTAAACTAAAATAATGGCACAGGACTTAAAATAATTGGATCGCTGTAGAATGCTGTGGTAGCCATGCTGGTTAAGTGTTCTTTGAATTCTAAATAAATCACAGACAGTGTCACCAGCAAAGCACCATCACACCACCACCTTCATACTTCACGGTGGGAACCACACATGCGGAGATCATCCATTCACCTACTCTGCAGCGTAGCCTAGTGGTTAGAGCGTTGGACTAGTAACCGGAAGGTTGCGAGTTCAAACCCCCGAGCTGACAAGGTACAAATCTGTTGTTCTGCCCCTGAACAGGCAGTTAACCCACTGTTCCCAGGCCGTCATTGAAAATAAGAATATGTTCTTAACTGACTTGCCTGGTTAAATAAAGGTAAAATAAAAAAATAAAAATCTCACAAAGACACAGCGGTTAGAACCAAAAATCTCAAATTTGGACTCATCAGAACAAAGAACAGATTTCCATCAGTTCATTACTTGTGTTTTTTGGCCCTTGCAAGTGTCGTCTTCTTATTGGTGTCCTTTAGTAGTGGTTTCTTTGCAGCAATTCGACCATGAAGGCCTGATTCACGCAGTCTTCTCTGAATAGTTGATGTTGAGATGTGTGTTACTTGAACTCTGTGAAGAATTTACTTGGGCTTCAATCTGAGTTGCAGTTAAGTTCATTCGAGTTATCTTCTGCAGCAAAGGTAACTCTGGGTCTTCCTTTCTGGCCGCATTCCACAAACTTTTAACAAGACACGCCTGTTAATTGAAATGCATTCCAGGTGACTACCTCATGACACTGGTTGAGAGAATAGCGAGTGTGCAACGCTGTCTTCAAGGCAAAGGGTGGCTACCTTGAAGAATCTCAAATATATAAAATATATTTTGATTGAACACTTTGGTTACTACATGATTCCATATGTTTTATTTCATAGTTCATATGTCTTCACTATTATTCTACAATGTAGAAAATAGTAAAATAAAGAAAAACCCTTGAATGAGTAGGTGTGTCAACGTTTGACTGGTACTGTATATTTTCGGATGGAAAAATGCTTTCACTGTAAACTTGAATGACTAAAATCAGATATAAAGTATGTAGAATAGATAGTAGATAATGTTATAATCTTGGAACTAACAATCACCAAAATAAAAGCTAGATGGACATTAGCCATAGCAAAATGCATAGAATTGCAGGAAATTGGCTTTAAAACTGCAACATTTTCTCTCGCCTCCATGGCTAAATGTCTAGAGTTGCGCAACATTTGCTAAAAGAATTCAAAATGTATGCATCACCAAGATGAGGGGGTCCTCCACAAATTCTCTCTCAAATTCAGATGGGCCGACCTGGCCCATTGCCATGCCCCCTGCCACGCTTACCACCTAAATCCATTTTTTAAATCCAGATATTTGGATGAGCACCTAATCCAGTGATTGTCATGCATTGTTTTTTCAATAGGGATGAATTTGCCTGCATCTTTACTGTATGTGCATTAAAATCAGATTCAATTTTTTTTGGTACTAATTCATCACCTGAGTAAATGGAAACTCAACATATCTGGATCGCTAACTCTAAATATAATATCCACTGCTAGTAACATGTATTAATCTAACAGTAAATGTAATGTCCAAAAAAACATTGCAGTTGTAGCCTACCGCTCAATGAGGCCTATGCTATCACAATGGGCAATGCACATAATCGTTTTGTGCGCATCTTATCTCAAATCCACCTCTAATATCCTTTGAGGACTAGTCAAGGACCATATCACCTCCACCTTACCTGATACCCTAGACCCACTCCAATTTGCTTACCGCCCAGATAAGTCAACAGACGACGCAATCTCAACCACACTGCACACTGCCCTAACCCACCTGGACAAGAGGAATACCTATGTGAGAATGCTGTTCATCGACTACAGCTCAGCATTTAACACCATAGTAACCTCAACTCTTCATCAAGCTCGAGACCCTGGGTCTCGACCCCGCCCTGTGCAACTGGGTACTGGACTTCCTGACGGGCCGACCCCAGGTAGTGAGGGTAGGTAACATCTCCACCCCGCTGATCCTCAACACTGGGGCCCCACAAGGGTACGTTCTGAGCCCTCTCCTGTACTCCCTGTTCACCCACGACTGCGTGGCCACGCACGCCTCCAACTCAATCATCAAGTTTGCAGACGACACTACAGTGGTAGGCTTGATTACCAACAACGACGAGATGGCCTACGGGGAGGAGGTGAGGGCCCTCGGAGTGTGGTGTCAGGAAAATAACCTCACACTCAACACCAACAAAACAAAGGAGATGATTGTGGACTTCAGGAAACAGCAGAGGGAGCACCCCCCTATCCACATTGATGGGACAGTAGACATCACGGACAAACTAGTAACGTTGGACTAGTAACCGAAAGGTTGCAAGTTCGAATCCCAGAGCTGACAAGGTACAAATCTGTCGTTCTGCCCCTGTACAGGCAGTTAACCCACTGTTCCTAGGCCGTCATTGAAAATAAGAATTTGTTCTTAACTGACTTGCCTAGTAAAATAAATCAAATAAAACCTCAGGAGGCTGAAGAAATTTTGCTTGTCACCAAAAGCACTCACAAACTTCTACAGATGCACAATCGAGAGCATCCTGTCGGGCTGTATCACCGCCTGGTACGGCAACTGCTCCGCCCACAACCGTAAGGCTCTCCAGAGGGTAGTGAGGTCTGCACAATGCATCACTGGGGGCAAACTACCTGCCCTCCAGAACGCCTACACCACCCGACATCACAGGAAGGCCATAAAGATCATCAAGGACAACAACCACCCAAGCCACTGCCTGTTCACCCCGCTATCATCCAGAAGGCGAGGTCAGTACAGGTGCATCAAAGCAGGGACAGAGAGACTGATAGAAGCTGTTTATCTCAAGGCCATCAGACTGTTAAACAGCCACCACTAACATTGAGTGGCTGCTGCCAACACACTGACTCAACTCCAGCCACTTTAATAATGGGAATTGATGGAAAATATATCACTAGCCACTTTAAACAATGCTAATTAATATAATGTTTATACCCTACATTACTCATCTCAGAGTACAGTATATACATTTATCATCTACTGCATATTTATGTAATACATGTATCACAAGACACTTTATGCCACTTTGTTTACATACCCTACATTACTAATCTCATATGTATATACTGTACTCGATACCATCTACTGCATCTTGCCTATGCCGTTCTGTAACATCACTCATTCGTATCTTTATGTACATATTCTTTATCCCTTTACACTTGTGTGTATAAGGCAGTAGTTTTGGAATTGTTAGGTTAGATTACTCGTTGGTTATTGCATTGTCGGAACTAGAAGCACAAGCATTTCGCTACTCGCATTAACATCTGCTAACCTTGTGTATGTGACAAATACATTTGATTTGGTTGTAAAATCGTTGCTATTGAGCACATGTATACAGTGCATTTAAGTTATTTAGACCCCTTTGACTTTTTCCACATTTTGTTACATTATAGCCTTATTTTAAAATTGACTGAATAGATTTTTTTCCCTCATCAATCTACACACACTACCCCATAATGACAAAGCAAAATTTTGAAATTTTTGCAAATGTATAAAAAATGCGAAACTATCACATTTACATACAGTTGAAGTCGGAAGTTTACAAACAGTTAGGTTGAGTCTGACAGGCTAATTGACATCATTTGAGTGAATTGGAGGTGTACCTGTGGATGTTTTTCAAGGCCTACCTTTAAACTCATTCCCTCTTTGCTTGACATGGGAATATCAAAAGAAATCAGCAAAGACCTCAGAAAAAAATTGTGGACCACCACAAGTCTGGTTCATCCTTGGGAGCAATTTCCAAATGCCTGAAGGTACCACGTTCATCTGTACAACAATATTACGCAAGTATAAACACCATTTGGACCACGCAGCCGTCATACTACTCATGAAGGGGATGCGTTCTATCTCCTAGAGGTGAATGTACTTTGGTGCAAAAAGTGCAAATCAATCCCAGAACAACAGCAAAGGACCTTGTGAAGATGCTGGAGGAAACAGGTGCAAAAGTATCTCTATCCACAGTTAAACGAGTCCTATATCGACATAACCTGAATGGCCGCTCATTAAGGAAGAATCCACGGCTCCAAAACCGCCATAAAAAAAGCCAGACTACGGTTTGCAACTTCACATGGGGACAAATATGGTACCTTTTGGAGAAATGTCCTCTGGTCTGATGAAACAAAAATGAAACCGTTTGGCCATAATGACCATCGTTATGTTTGGAGGAAAAAGGGGGAGGCTTGCAAGCCGAAGAACACCATCCCAACCGTGAAGCACAGGTGTGGCAGCATCATGTTGTGGGGGTGCTTTGCTGCAGGAGGGACTCGTGCACTTCACAAAATAGATGGCATCACGAGGTAGGAAAATAATGTGGATATATTGAAGCAACATCTCAAGACATCAGTCAGGAAGTTAAATGCTTGGTCGCAAATGGGTCTTCCAAAGGAACAATGACCCCATGCATAATTCCAAAGTTGTGACGAAATGGCTTAAGGACAACAAAGTCAAGGTATTGGAGTGGCTATCACAAAGTCCTGAACTCAATCCCATAGAAAATTTGTAAGCAGAACTGAAAAGCGTGTGCAAGCAAGGAGGTCTACAAACCTGACTCAGTTACACCAGCTCTGTCAGGAGGAATGGGCCAACATTCACCCAACTTATTGTGGGACGCTTGTGGAAGGCTACCTGAAACGTTTGACCCACAATTTAAAGGCAATGCTACCAAATACTGAGTGCATGTAAACTTCTGACCCACGGGGAATGTGATGAAAGAAATAAAAGCTGAAATGAATAATTATTTCTATTATTCTGACATTTTACATTCTTAAAATAAAGTGGTGATCCTAACTGACCTAAGACAGGGTATCTTTACAAGGATTAAATGTCAGGAATTGTGAAACTGAGTTTAAATGTATTTGGCTAAGGTGTATGTAAACTTCTGACTTCAACTTTTTGAACGCCAGACCCTTTACTCAGTACTTTGTTGAAGCAGCTTTGATAGCAATTACAGCTTAGAGTCTTGGGTAGGGCAAGCTTGGCACACCTGTATTTGGGTAGTTTGTCTCATTCTTTTCTGCAGATCCTCTCGAGCTCTGTCAGGTTGGATGGGAGCGTTGCTACTTTCCGACTGCACTGTACATACAGAAAGCTGTGTTTTACCAGCAAATGGATTTTAAAATGCTATACAATCAGAACACCTTTATTCTCCCGGATAATGTTTTTCACCGGGAAAGAGGGGAGTGGCTCGCTAGACACAGCAACAGGCCCCAGCGAAACCGCTATCCTCAAGGGGCAGGCACAGACTTTCATGAGGCCTCTTTTTTAAAAAAACAAGACGTTTTGAGTGAAGTGACCATGTAGAATATGCCGCTCACATTGATGCAACCAATTAGAAACAGCCCGTGCTGCTGCTCCAGTTTCAACTGTTCTGCCCTATTATTATTTTGACCATGCTGGTCATTTATGAACATTTGAACATCTTGGTCATGTTCTGTTATAATCTCCACCCGGCACAGCCACAAGAGGACTGGCCACCCCACAGCCTGGTTCCTCTCTAGGTTTCTTCCTAGGTTTTGGCCTTTCTAGGGAGTTTTTCCTAGCCACCGTGCTTCTACACCTGCATTGCTTACTGTTTGGGGTTTTAGGCTGGGTTTCTGTACAGCACTTTGAGATATCAGCTGATGTACGAAGGGCTATATAAATACATTTGATTTGATTTGATTTGAAGTAAAAGGGTCACAAAATGCAACAAAATGGTTGCAGCCTGGAGCCCTGCTATGCTTTCATTAACATTGTAACATCATGATTCGTCAAGTTGTAGCATTTGATTTTGTGCTGTAGGCGGTCGTTTTAGTACTTGGTTTTTAAAAATGTATTTCAATACAAATATTTTTGCTGGGGTTGGCCGGTAGGGGTCAATAACATCCTATATCACAAAGTTTTATGGGTACATAATCACAATAGGACAAAGGTTGACATCGCCCAACTCGAGAGTGTGTGTGTTCGTCACTGCCTCCTCCCTGTACCAGTAACACAGAACTCATTGGCGCTCTCTTCTAATTACAGGCACATTCATTTCGTCTATGAACAGTTTTCAGGCACAAAGGGAAGATATTTGTTTAATTAACTTCAATGTTCTATACTTTGGCAGATGAATCTTTCAAGTGCTGCCTCTTTCAACCTTTTGAAAAGTGTAGCTAACGGTTTTCCGAAGAATTACAATGTTCGTATTGGATGGTGTTTTAAATGTAGTGGACAAAAGGTCTGGGATTTAAATCAAACCAACATTGCAGTTCAAGAAAAAGTTAAGAAAATGAAATAAAGTACATTTTGGATTTGTATTTTACTACAAGAAAATAACACAACAATAACAAGGTTATATACAGGGGGTACCGGTACCGAGTCAATGTGCGGGGGTGAAGGTTAGTCAAGGTAATTTGTAAAGTGACTATGCATAGATAATAAACAGTGAGTAGCAGCTGTGTAAAAACTAAGGGGTGGGTGTCAATGTAAATTGTCCGGGTGGCCATTTGATTAATTGTTCAGCAGTCCTATGGCTTGGGGGTAGAAGCTGTTAAGGAGCCTTTTGATCCTATACTTGGCGCTCCAGTACAAAGTGCTATGCGGTAGCAGAGAGAACAGTCTGACGCCGCCTAGTATATAGGTCCTGGATTTCAGGAAGCTTGGCCCCAGTGATGTACTGGGCCGCATGCACTACCCTCTGGAGCGACTTAAGGTCAGATGGCGAGCAGTTGCCATACCAGGCACTGTTGCAACCGGTCAGGATGCTCTCTGGTGCAGCTGTAGACTTTTTGACGATCTGGGGACCCGTGCCAAATCTTTTCTGTCTCCTAAGGTGCCCTCTTCACGACTGTCTTGGTGTGTTTGGACCATGATAGTTAGTTGGTGATGTGGAACTCTCGACCCCGTCCACTTCAGCCCTTTCGATGTTAATGGGGGACTGTTGGGCCCTCCTTTTCCTATAATCCACGATCAGCTCCTTTGTCTTGATCACTTTGAGGGAGAGGTTGTTGTCCTGAAACCACACAGTCAGGTCTCTGACCTCCCTATAGGCTGTCTCATCGTTGTCGGTGATCAGGCCTACCACTTCTGTCGTCAGCAAACTTAATGATGGTGTTGGAGTCGTGCTTGGCCACTCAGTCGTGGGTGGACAAGGACTACAGGAGGGGACTAATCACCCACCACTGAAGGGCCCCAGTGTTGAGGATCAGCGTGGCAGATGTGTTTTTGTCTACCCTTACCACTTGGGGGCTGCCTGTCAGAAATCAAGGATCCAGTTGCAGAGGGAGATGTTTAGTCCCAGGATCATTAGTTTAGTGATGAGCTTTGTACTATGGTGTTGAATGCTGAGCTGTACTCAATGAACAGCATTCTCACATAGGTGTCCTTTTGTCCAGGTGGGAACGGACAGTGTGGAGTGCAATTTGAGATGGCGTAATCTGTGGATCTGTTGGGGTGGTGTGCGAATTTAACTGGGTCTAGGGTTTCCGGCGTACTGGTGTTGATGTGAACCATGACCAGCTTTTCAAAGCACTTCATGGCTACCGACGTGAGTGCTACGGGCGGTAATCATTTAGGCAGGTTCTTCGCCATCTTTTGCACAGGGACTGTGGTGGTCTGTTTGAAACATGTAGGTATTACAGACTTGGTCAGGGAGAGTCAAGTAAGACTCTTTCCAGTTGGTCTGCGCATGCTTTGAGTACACATCCTGGTAACCCGTCTGGCTCTGTGGCTCTGTGAATGTTGATCTGTTTAAAGGCCTTGCTCACATCGGCTACGGAGAGAGTGATCACAGTCGTCCAGAACAGTTGGTGCTCTCATGCATGCTTCAGTGTTGCTTGCCTCGAAGTGAGCATATATGGCATTTAGCTCATCTGGTAGGCTTGCGACTCAGCTTGCGGCTTAGTGTCCCTTTGTCGTGCTCAATAGTTTTCTGTCTCTGCCACATCTGATGAGCATCGGAGCCAGTACAGTAGGATTCAATCTTAGTCCTGTATTGATGCTTTGTCTGTTTGATGGTTCGTCTGAGGGCATAGCAGCATTTTTGACAAGCATCCGGGTTAGTGTCCCGCTCCTTGAAAGCGGTAGCTCTAGCCTTTAGCTCGGCGCTGATGTTGCCTGTAATCCTTGGGTTCCATTTGGGATATGTGTACGTACAGTCAATATGGGGACAACATCGTCGATGTACTTATTGATGGAGCTGGCGACTGAGGTGGTATACTACTCAGTGCCGTTGGATGAAGCCCGGAACATATTCCAGTCTGTGCTAGCAAAAACAGTCCTGTAGCATCCACATCATCTGGCCACTTCCGTATTGAGTGAGTCACTGGTACTTCCTGCTTTAGTTTTTGCTTGTAAGCAGGAATCAGGAGGATAGAATAATGGTCAGATTTGCCAAATGGAGGTTGAGCTTTGTATGTGTCTGTGTGTGGAGTGAAGGTGGTCTAGAGTTATAAAAAAATACAAATAAATTATTTTTTATTTTTATTCCCCCCCCTCTGGTTGCACATGTGACATGCTGGTAGAAATATTAGGTAACACGGATTTAAGTTTCCCTCCAGTAAAGTCTCCGGCCACGAGAAGCGCCACTTCTGGATGTTGGTTTGGAGCCCGTAAAACGGCAGCCATCCCTTCCGCCACCATTATGTAACTCTGATTAGAAGACAGTAGGCAGTCATTACCTGTTATGTGGCCTGCTGTTTAATCTACTCTCATAATCCAGTATTGGCATTTTGATTGTCTATCAATGAGGTTAGGTGGAGCAGGCAATGTTGTGTTCTTTGTATGGAGAGGGATTTCTACTTTTGAATAGGGATGGGACTTTGCTAAATCTGACTTTGATCTGATAGCTACCAAGTAATGTTGGGCTCAGTATCACTAAAATTGATATTGTAACCCTTACTTTTTACACAACAATACTGCTTCTGCTTTTGCTTTAATGGGGTACATGATAAAACTGACATAATTAGAAAAAAGCTTTACATGTGTGTGTCAATACTTAGCCTTACTGTCAGCCTCTATTAATCTTTTGCATTAGCCTAGGCCTAAATGTAGGAATTCTTCAAAGAAATGTAAGATACCACCCATTAAAATAACACGTTAGCAAGCAGTTATTTAACCACCATGACACAGTCCTGTCTAAAGGATGTAAACAACTTGACCTACTTTGGTACTATAAAGGCTATGTTTCAACACTTCCCTACTTCAATTGATTCAGTCTTTGATTTGGTCTGTGCATTGTCTGTACGGCCAGTCTACTGCTGCTTATTGTTAATGTATGCTTTCCCCTGCTTCTGAATGGTGTCTAAATGTGTCCTTGACCCTGCTGGTTATCTCACACACTGTAGTCTCTGGATTGAAGCCAAATAGGGGTGCTTATAACCTGGACAGTGTGTGGTGAAATGGACATTCATTCTTTTGCATATCCCACTCCCCCTGATCCCATGCCGGAGAGTGGGGTCAGCCATTATTGACTGCGACCTGGGAGCAATTAGGGTTAAGTGCCTTGCTCAAGGCAAGATTGACAAATTTATTTTATCTCGTTGGCTTGGCGATTTGAACTAGTTACTGGCCCAAGGCTCTAACCCTATTATATTTAACTAAGGGGTAAGGTACTGTGAGCAGTCCTGGTGGGGGATTTATGGCTTTTTCTGCTCCGCATGGTGTGTGCTGTGAGGGTGCTGGCTGGGCTGTGAGGGTGCTGGCTGCCCTGTGTGCAGGAGTGTGTTGTGACCTGCTCTAATGCTCAGAGCGAAGACATAAAATGGTTTCAATATGGAAAGCAGAGCATTGCACACCTCATTGATTCCACTTTATGGCCCAATAATGGCTCTGCAGCTACCAGGCACCAGCTGTATTTGTTTGCTCTCCACATTTCCAAGATTGTGGCCAACTGGCCCAGTCTTTTTCGCTCGCAGGGAAGTGCAAGATAATTGAACATGTGCAGTTTCTGTCAAGGGGCTCACATTACTCTTTCCAATGGGCCACAAGACCTCCAAGAAATCCTGCACCTCAATAGATGCAACTGTTTTTGTTTAGCCATTTTAGTGAGTGTTTTTGTTTCACTGTGTGTGTGAGATTTTTGGTTGTTGTACATATTTGTGTGAAATTGTGAATGAATTTTATCAGACTACTTCGAGTTGGAGGATTTGTCAGCTTTGTCCTCTTGTTCCTCTGCTGTGACTGATTGACTATTTACACTAAAGCTCTGATGTTCTTATCCCAGACAGCAGTTGTCAAATGCTAATTTTGACTCGCCTCCAATATCCCGGAAGGCCCCGGCCTCATCTGTCAAGTGTAAAAAACCTAGACAGACAACGGCCCCCAAGAAGGAGGCCTCCATCTTCAATCACTTTTTCCGAAAGGGGCCCACCACCTCCACAACTTCTCTCACTACAGAGGCCACACCAGCACAGCAACCTATTCCATGCAGAAAGAGACTGTCTGACACTCCTCTACGTAGCCAAACTGTGAAGGAGGGCCCCCGTCCTACACAGACTGTGAAAGTAGACCCTGATCATCAGGTCTCTGTGAAGGAGGAGCCCATTGAGGACATACTGCCCCAGGTGCTGGTGTCTGTAAAGATGGAGAAGATTGACTTCTCCATGACAGGGCTGGCGTCCCTGGCTGATTCACAGTCCTCATCACAGGACCTGGAGCCTCTAGTTAAAGGTAAGGCCTGCCTGCTGACTGACTGTCTCCAGGAATTCTTCTTCTCTGTCTGTGTGTGTGTGTGAAGACACTACTTCTATTTTCCATTGGAACATTTTGAATATGAGAGACTTGGCTGCCAAAACATAGTGTTTCTAATGGATACAGTATGGGCCTATGCTTAAAATGGAAATGCCCTCCATAGAGAAAGCAATGTTGGTTGTACTGTTTTTCATATTACTAGTTGCATAGAATATTCTTGTCCATTAAAGACGTGCTCAGGACCTTTTGGCGACTACTAAGTATTTCTTAAACCTTCCAGTTTGAGCTGGATGTGTAGTTCATACATGCATAATCTATGAACTGTTTTACCTCAATTAACCACAAAATCCCTAGATTGAAAGCGACTTTCTGGAAGCTGTGCTGCTCTGTTTTTCTTACATTTTCCCCCATGTGGGACAGACCCCTAGCAATTTGAGTTCTAGTCAATGAGCTTCAGCCACTCACATTCTGAGTGACAGCTAGCAAGATGCACACACACAGCAGAGTGAGAGAGCAATGACATGATGCACATACAGTCCCAGTCAAAAGTTTGGACACACCTACTCATTCAAGGGTTTTTCTTTATATTTACTATTTTATACATTGTAGAATAATAGTGAAGACATTTGGGTGATAGTGAAGGCCATGTCATCTGATGGAGCACTCATGACTCTCCTTCTTGGTCAAATAGCCCTTATACAGCCTGGAGGTGTTTTTGGTCATTGTCCTGTTGAAAAACAATTGATAGTCCCACTAAGCGCAAACCAGATGGGATGGCGTTTCACTGCAGAATGCTGTGGTAGCCGTGCTGGTTAAGTGTGCCTTGAATTCTAAATAAATGACCGACAGTGTCACCAGCAAAGCACCCCCACACCATCACACCTCCTCCTCCATGCTTCACTGTGGGAACCACACATGCGGAAATCATCCGTTCACCTACTCAGCGGCTCAGAAAAACAATGTGTGTTGGAACCAAAAATCTCAAATTTGAACTCATTAGACCAAAGGACAGATGTCCACCAGTCTAATGTCCATTTCTTGTGTTTATTGGCCCAAGCAAGTCTTTTCTTCTTATTGGTGTCCTTTAGTCGTGGTTTCTTTGCAGAAATTCTATCATGAAGTCCTGACTCATGCAGTCTCCTCTGAACAGTTGATGTTGAGATGTGTCTGTTACTTGAACTCTGTGAAGCATTTTATTTGGGCTGCAATCTGAGGCTGATAACTCTAATGAACTTATCCTCTGCAGCAGAGGTAACTCCGGGTCTTCCTTTCCTGTGGCGGTTCTCATGAGAGCCAGTTTCATCATATCGCTTGATGGTTTTTGTGACTGCACTTGAAGATACTTTGGAAGTTTTTGAAATGTTCTGTATTGACTGAACTTCATGTTTAAAGTAATAATGGACTGTCATTTCTCTTATTTGAGCTGTTCTTGTCATATATGGACTTGGTCTTTTACCAAATAGGCCCATCTTCTGTATACCACCCCTACCTTGTCACAACACAACTGATCTACGCATTAAGAAGGAAATAAATTCCACAAATTAACTTACAACAACAACACACCTGTTAATTTAAATGCATTCCAGGTGACTACCTCATGAAGCTGGTTGAGAGAATGCCAATAGTGTGTACAGCTGTCATCAAGGCAAAGGGTGGCTACTTTAAAGTATCTCAAATATAAAATATGTTTTGGTTTAACACTTTTTTTGGTTACTTCATGATTCCATATGTGTTATTTCACAATGTAGAAAACAGTAAAAATCAAGAGAAACCCAGGAATGAGTAGGTGTCCAAACTTTTGGCTGGTACTGTATCTGCACATATGTGATGTAGTAACCAGGGACCACTTTTGGGTGTTGAGCACTACCTTCAGAACTACTGGCTAAAAAGCATACACAAGTACTGGATAATCCCTTAAAAATGATGGATTTCAATGCTGCATGGAAATGTGGCCTTCTCACAATGTGTCTCTCCTTTTCTACATTTACATTTAAGTCATTTAGCAGACGCTCTTATCCAGAGCGACTTACAAATTGGTGCATTCACCTTATGACATCCAGTGGAACAGCCACTTTACAATAGTGCATCTAAATCTTTTAAGGGGGGTGAGAAGGATTACTTTATCCTATCCTAGGTATTCCTTAAAGAGGTGGGGTTTCAGGTGTCTCCGGAAGGTGGTGATTGACTTTTCTATATGTGTGTTTGTCTATAAATCCTGCTGTGTGTGTTTTGCAGTGGAGTGTCCTGTGTGTTTTGTGGGCATCCTTGAACAGTTCATCAACAAGCACCTGGACAGCTGTCTGACCCAAGGGGAAAAGAAGGAGAGCCTTAGGAGGTACTATTGAACACACATCTCAAAGGGGTTCAAGAGTTCACTTTTTTGACGTTTCTACTTATTTTAGGCTTCCTTGACACTGATGACGTCCAAACTAAGCTGAAACTTCAAAAGAGTGTCCCTTAGAATTCCCCTAGAATGTTCTATTAACCTTGATGTAAAGCTAGCACTAGGTCAGGTATGTGACTTATGTTTTGATTTATTTTGACATGTCTCTGAGTTGTATATTTTGTTTAGATTTATGTTTGGGGAGATGTAATATCCCTTCCTCTGCTGAAAGTACTGTCTACTCTACCTTCAAATTTGAAGTCAACCTGGAAATGTTTATTTCTGTAGAAATCTAATGGAAGGTTCCACAGTAGGATAAATATAGGCCTGAGCCATTTGATTCTCCATCAAACTGGTGAAGTGTACATAACAGCACGGAACCCTTGATTCGTGACCTTGATGTCAGAGTGATGGATTACACAAATCCCTATACTCTTCAACACATTTGACCTGCCACACAGCTCTGAATAGGAGCTGGTGAGGAGTTTTCAATGCTACTGTACTCGTATAAATACAGGCATTGCGTCTTGGTGATGAAGAGATGCCATGTGGTCAGAACCTTGTCCTGTCCTGAATCCTCCTTATGAACTTTCTATCTGAAAAGCAGAGAAGGGAACAACAACAGAACTGAAACAGAATTACTTGGAAAGCCCAGATAAAACCCAAATATATTTATTAGCCTTACGTGGGTCGTCAGCGCAGTAGTGGAAAAACCCAATTGTCAAACTTGAGTAAAAGTGAAAGTCACCCAGTAAAATCTTACTTAAGTACATTTCAAACCAAATACTTTTACTAAGTTTCAAAAGTAAATGTAATTGCAAAAATACTTAAATATCAAAGTAAAACTATAATTAATTTCTCATTCCTTATATTACGCAAACCAGACGGCACAATTTTTTAAAATTTTATTTACGGATAGCCAGGGTCACACTCCGACACTCAGACATCATTTACAAAATCAGCATTTGTGTTTAGGGTTTCAGAGGTAGTAAGGATTACCAGGGATGTTCTCTTGATAAGTGTGAGCTGGACCATTTTCCTGTCCTGCTAACCATTTGAAATGTAACCTGTACATTTGGATGTCAGGGAAAATGTATGGAGGGAAAATGTATGGAGTAAAAAGTACATTATTTTCTTTAGGAATGTAATGAACTAAAAGTTGGCAAAATATAAATAATGTACAGATACCCCAAAAAAACAACTTAAGTAGTACTTTGAAGTATTTTTACTTAAGTACTTTACACCACTGGGTAAGCTATAGTGAAGAGCTTTATACTGTACACTGCTGCCAAGATGTCTGGCTCCAAATATGTGTCTGTTCTTACAAGTGGTAGCGGAGAGACTCCCGGCCTCCAATATCATTTAATTACAGAGCCTCGCTCCGCCCTGCATATCAGGCCTTAGGTTGACCATAAAAAAGAAAAGGAGAGCCTCACACTCTTGGAGCTCAGATGCTATAATTGAATAACTGTTCCTTTGACAGACAATCTGTCATCATCAGTGTAAAATGACAAACACTGTGAGTCACTAGTTTATATGGATTGGAAGGTTAACTATGGACATTAAATTCATGTTGTCTTCTTCTGTGGTGCCCTCCCTATGATGGACTGATTTTGGGCCAGCCAGAGGTCTGAGTGCTGCAATAACTAACTTCCTCACTGTAGTTCATCATGGAATGAATAATAGTCTAATGACCATGTTATAACAAGTTGTAAACGGATCTTCTCTATGGCTTCATATGGCACAGCTCCCTAGGTGCCAAGAGGAAGCCGATGAGGAAGCTGGTATACACACTGCTGTCCATGCAGGAGCTGAAGAAGAGGCTGAAGGAGTGCCACCTCTCTGCCCAGGGCACCAGAGACCAGCTGGTCAGGAGGCACCAGGACTTTGTACACTTCTACAATGCCCAGTGCGACGCCCTCGAACCGAAATCAGGTAAGAGCGCCATTTCCACTGTGTGAAAAATTGCGATGACAGGGAGTCAACCTTGGCTGATGGTACAAATCTGCTTTTAAATGTCAAAGCAGTCTTCTAACCACCATAAACATACTTTCCTCAATTCAAAGCCATTGTTGTATAACTGTTTTGGCCATTATTGACTCCAAGCTATCATTCACGATTGACAAACCTTTACAAGAAAACATGTGAAATCACACCTGCTAGTTCCAATTTGTCTGCGTCTAGCGGAGGTAATTTACAGCAGCCCAGTGTGGTGTGTACAGAGCCAGGCCCACTGACGGCTGTGTTTGCGGAGAGCACTGTAGACCATGTCACAGCCCTGCCAAGTCCTCTGAGTTAGTATTTCTCCATGATGACACAGAACCTGCCTCTGCATGGAACGGTCAGAGGTTCAGCACAACAGAATAGACCTCTCTGATGGGAAGCAGTGTTTGAATGAAACATCAAGGCCTGCTTTGAGCCTAGCACATGATTTGAGTCTACTCTTATCAAGACTTAAATAATTTCAGCTCTAGCAAGTATTTTTTCTTGCCTTGCCTTTTGCCATGCTTCTGTGATATCTTGAGGGTGTTGATTACAGTGCTTGTACATGCTCTAAGAATGTCAGTGAGTGACCTTGATACATGATCATGCTAGGTGTATAATGGCATGTCCTCCTAGACCTAGCGCTTGGCTTGTACTATCCAGTCAGTAGTTGGGCATGTCAGAGGATAAAGGCTGTTAACAACACAATACTTTATATATTTGACCTCGGCGGACAGGTTCTCTAATCCAACAGCACCTGCTCAGACTAATCGACATGAAATGGCCAGGAGATGTGTGTGTACAAATCACCCATAAAAATGTAACCACTTGATAGTTCATGTGCATCTCTGAGGATGCTTCATTTCCTCAGTAGTGGTCTCTGGGTCATATACCTTAATGTGGTAAAAACAACAGTTCACATATACAAGCCATGTCTGTGATCCAGAGGGTCATAAAGGTCTCTGTTCATCCTCTTTCAATAGCCAAAGACATCGCCAAAGAAGTGGAGGCCAACGAGAAGGCCAGGAACCAACTGCAGGGGAAAACCAAATGTGTACGTACCAAAACAGGATCAAGGCATCATTGACTAGCGCCACAGGACCACCGGATAGTTTCTGTTGTTCCCAACATGGCACTATGTCCAATAAAAGGTGTTGTCTCTCGTAAACAACCTGGTCTAGTGTGTTCTTGAAGTTAAAATTATCACTTTACATGGTCTTTTTGTTGTCCAATTGTGTTGCAGGCTATGGTCTTCTCTAAGAACCAAAGTCTGGGGCAAATCGATGAGATGCATTCAACTTACAGTAAGTCATGTCTGACTGGTATGCTTCCTCCATTGATCTGTTGTCAGTAGCTAGGTTGTTATCCAATTTGTGACAGATTTTAATGCTAATATTCTAAAATCTGCATAAAGAAAATATGCGCATTTGCCCACCAGTGGTGTTTTCACCAAATGGATTTGTTACGGATAGAAATCACAAACTGTTATTATTCGCATAAGTTTTCATGTACCGAATAAAAAAGATAAAGTTCAGTGTGTTTCCATCGCATTTTCAACTCTACCAATAGTTTTGTCACAAACTGTTGCGTTTAAATAGCAAATGTGCCTTATCTAGCCAACAGCATACAGTGCAGGTAGGCTGTGTGGGTAGGCTAGTCTACATGAGATTATTATGGATAAGAGCTAGAATATTTTATTTGTCAAACTGCAGTCAAGCATTGATCAACATGTCACCAGAATCAGACCCTCGATATTTATTGGAATGGATCATCAAGATCAATGTACTCTTTCACCACCCTGTGAAGTTCATTAGTTATTTCATCTGTAGCCTAAGAAATTGCATGGTTTCCCAAGTCATAGTGGAAGGATCACACACCATATCATTGCATAAATCCAAGTTTAATTCGATATGATGGTTATTATATGAATATTTGCGCATTAAAGCGTTTCCACTGCCATTTCTCGCAGAATACATTTTACCGACACAAAAAATCCCCCACATGTCAAACAAACAATGCTACACACTGTAGTAGCTCTTGATTATGTAGTGCTTACTTTAGAATGTTGCAGTGTACTGTGTAGAATACTATACTAAACCCTGTAGTATCCCTCTACCACGTAGTGCTTACTTTAGATTTTTTTTTTTATCGATTGGACTGTTAGCTGCAAGATTTGTCGATGCTTTTTTTTCATTTGAACGTGATGTCCCTGGGGAGCTCATGCCAGGAATTTTCATCTGATGTTCCCCCCTCGATCATGTAGTGCTTACTATATAATTTTGTAGTATACTGTAGTATACCATACTCCCCACTGTAGTATCCCTTGCAGTGCATAAAATTAACTGTTTGGTCCACCGGCCACTGGGGCAGGGGCGCAAAGCTGTCAAGGCAAAGGGTGACTACTTTGAAGAATCTCAAATATAAATATATTTTGATGTAACACTTTTTTTGGTTACTACATGTGGTGTTTCAGTTTTTGTTATCTTCACTATTATTCCACAATGTAGAAAATAGTAAAAATAAAGAAAAACCCTGGAAGGAGTAGGTGTGTCCAAACTTCCGATGGATCAAGCAAGCAACGTTTATTAAAGCTTAGGCTTGCTTGTTTGACAGACAAATAACACATTAACATGCGCATAACAAAATTATTTAGATCAGTTACTTCCACGAGACAAAACGATGACAAACAATACTGTACTTCTGATGGTAGAAAATAACTGCATTTACATGAACAGATATTTTAGAAATACAAGTGGCTTTACTTAAAGACAGTCACCTTATTGGTGGGCGCAGCCAATAAACTGCCTGGACCTGAAACGGGCAATGCCTCCAAATTAACCTTTACATAATGAACATCTTGAATTTTGTAACACATGATTAAACTCACTGATGGTCAAACTTAACACATACCATTCAGAACAATTGACCACCCCAAACAGTTCTTAAAGACAGCATGGTCACAAAATGGTTGCTCACAGAACTAAACCAACAGCAACAATGCCCTACAGCCTATACACACACAAAGGACCTTCCAGGTAGAAAGGCTCTTCTAGGTACAACGCTCTCCCCTGGACATGACCAAAGGGTGCCTTTTTACATTTCCTGCATGTCCTTCCCTAATAAGGGTGGCTCGGGAAACAGTGACCAAAATGTGGTTCTTGCAGTTACAAGATTGTAACGGATTGAGGATTAGGGGAAGGTTATGGTGATGCCCATCTACGGTGAGACTTAAGTTAAAGATCAGCCGGAAGCAGAGGTGCTGTTCAGTTTAAGTCTTTATAGATTCAGGTAATGGAGATGATACATGGCAGGGAATGATTAACAGTTGTTGACATGTGATTTGTCTTGAATCAAGACTTGGTTGGCTTTGTATGGAGTATGGTTTACCTAAAAAGAGGCACAGAAATAAAGAAATATAATGGACAGCAATAAACATGCCATTAACAGCCAATTTCATTATGTAATAATCAATGACAATCTCCACAGAGGAGCTCTGTCAGAGTGACCATCGGGTTCTTGGTCTCTCCCGATTGCTCAGTTTGGCCGGGCGGCCAGCTCTAGGTAGAGTCTTTCTGATTCCAAACGTATTCCATTTAAGAATAATGGAGGCCACTGTGTTTTGGGGACCTTCAATGCTGCAGAATTTTTTTCGGTACCCTTCCCCAGCAGCATCTACGGATAATTAACTTTTTGTTTTTGCTCTGACATGCACTGTCAACTGTGGGACCTTATATAGACAGGTCTGTGCCTTTCCAAATACAATCAATACAATTTACAACAGGTGGACTCCAAGTTGTAGAAACATCTCAAGGTTGAGCAATGGAAACAGGATGCACCTGAGCTCAATTTTGAGTCTGAATACTTATGTAAATACGTTTTTTTTTATTTGCAAAAATGTCAACATTTTTTAGTTTTGTTATTATTGGGTATTGTGTGTAGATTTGATTTAGAAAACAATTATTCAATCAATTTGGCTGTAATGTTACAAAATGTGGAAAAAGTGAAGGGTTCTGAATAGTTTCTGAATGCACTGTAAATATAGTAAAGCTACAGTTTTTTTTAGACTGTAGTATTTCTTTCATGCGGGCTGGCCCTTAGATACAGTATCGGCGCGGCAGGTAGCCTCGTGGTTAGAGCATTGGGCCAGTAACCGAAAGGTTGCTGGATCGAATCCCCGAGCTGACAAGGTAAAAATCTGTCGTTCTGCCTCTGAACAAGGCACTGTTCCCCGGTAGGCCATCATTGTAAGGAATAATTTGTTCTTAACTGACTTGCCTAGTTAAATAAAGGTTACATTTAAAAAAAGATACTTAAACACTGCGGTGCGTTTTATTTCAGAACGCTTAGTCATTCCAGTCCACTTGAGTGGTGCACTCACTTTAGTCCTTGTACCAGTTTAGGAGAAGTCATCTTCCTCAGAGCTCTGAAGTGAATCAGGCCAGAACCCGAGATAAGAGGAGTGGCTCTGTCACATACACAGAACATATCAATACAGTGGGAGTGCAACAGGGGTGCACCATCGAGCCTGCTCAATGGCTAAGGACCCACTTCAGCGGAGAGAATTGCCAGGAAGACCATAAGCTCCCCTGGTGGCTGTATATTCTGAGATAACTGTGATGAAGTGATTAAGCATCAGGGACTCTCACAGCAGCAGACATTACACCATGAAGAGGAGGGAAACGCTTAGGTTTACTGGGGTGTTTCAGTGTCTCTGGTGAATAATTCTGACCTGTAATAGCCTTTACCCAGTGGGACTTAATTTATGCAGAAGAATCTGAGACAGATTGTGTTTGCCTTGCCTCTTGGGCAGACAGAGCGAGAGTTTGTAAGGGGACTGTATGTAACTTTGCAAGGTTAAGTGGCTGTGATAGCCAGAGGAAGATAAAAGGTGGGTGGAACTAGAAATAGCTTGGTGGTGCTAACTTTGATAAATATGGAGATTGAAATATTGATCTGACTCATGAAGGGGTGTATTATAAATAGCTGGCTTAAATGAAAACGGTTTGATTAATCAGACCAGAGCAGGCTCGCCCGAACCCGCGATGACTCACTCCTCTGGCTGTTAGATCAGTGAATGGGCAGACACCAGGGATATGGCAACACACACGCACAAACACAGAGGGCTGGCCACATGCGGTATGTGGTAGCAGTCTCGCTCTCTCTTCCAAATGTGTGAACAAGATGGGCACACTCAATGAATGCCTCAATCAGTGTGCTATTGTTGTGCTACTGTTGTGTCATTGAACAGCAAGGTTGCGAGCAGGACCCTAAACAATGCCAAGCAGAACTCTATCAATGGAGACCAGTTTTTTTTCTCTCAGTGAACTTAAGCTTTTATTACTTTGTATGTATGTATGTATGTATGTATGTATGTATGTATGTATGTATGTATGTATGTATGTATGTATGTATGTATGTATGTATGTATGTATGTATGTATGTATGTATGTATGTATGTATGTATGTATGTATGTATGTATGTATGTATGTATGTATGTATGTATGTATGTATGTATGTATGTATGTATGTATGTATGTATGTAGTCTGAGATTCCCAAAGATTGGAAACAAACTGCTACAGACCTATATCTATCCTACCCTGTCTTTCTAAGGTCTTCGAAAGCCAAGTCAACAAACAGATTACCGACCATTTCGAATCACACCGCACATTCTCCACTATGCAATCTGGTTTCAGAGCTGGTCATGAGTGCATCTCAGCCACGCTCAAGGTCCTAAACGACATCTTAACCGCCATCGATAAGAAACATTACTGTGCAGCTGTATTTATCGACCTGGCCAAGGCATTCGACTCTGTCAATCACCACATCCTCATCGGCAGACTCGAGAGCCTTGGTTTCTCAAATGATTGCCTCGGCTGGTTCACCAACTACTTCTCTGATAGAGTTCAATGTGTCAAATCGGAGGGCCTGTTGTCCGGGCCTCTGGCAGTCTCTATGGGCGTGCCACAGGGTTCAATTCTCGGGACGACTCTCTGTATACATCAATGATGTCGCTCTTGCTGCTGGTGAGGTTCTGATCCACCTCACTGCAGACGACACCATACTGTACACTTCTGTCCCTTTGGACACTGTGTTAACAACCCTCCAGACAAGCTTCAATGCCATACAAATCTCCTTCAGTGTTCTCCAACTGCTCTTAAATACAAGTAAAACTAACTGCCCGCCCGCCCGTCCAGCATCACTACTCTGGATGGTTCTGACTTTGAATATGAGGACAACTACAAATACCTAGGTGTCTGGTTAGACTGTGAACTCTCCTTCCAGACTCACATCAAACATCTCCAATCCAAAATTTAATCTAGAATTGGCTTCCTATTTCGCAGCAAAGCATCTTTCACTCATGCTGCCAAACTGACCATCCCACCGATCCTCGACTTCGGCGATGTCATTTACAAAATAGCCTCCAATACCCTGCTCAATAAATTGGATGCAGTCTATCACAGTGCCATCTGTTTTGTGACTAAAGCCCCATATACTACCCACCACTGCGACCTGTACGCTCTCGTTGGCTGGTCCTCGCTTCATACTCGTCGCCAAACCCACTGGCTCCAGGTCATCGAAAAAGACCCTGCTAGGTAAAGTCCCCCTTATCTCAGCTCGCTGGTCACCATAAGAGCACCCACCTGTAGCACGCACTCCAGCAGGTATATCTCTCTGGTCACCCCCGAAACCAATTCTTCCTTTGGCCGCCTCTCCTTCCAGTTCTCTGCTGTCAATGACTGGAACGAACTACAAAAATCTCAAACTGGAAACACTTATCTCCCTCAGTAGCTTTAAGCACCAGCTGTCAGAGCAGCTCACAGATTACTGCACCTGTATATAGCCCATCTTTAAATTAGCCCAAACTACCTCATCCCCTACTGTATTTATTTTGCTCCTTTGCACCCCATTATTTCTACCTCTACTTTTCACATTCTTCCACTGCAAATCTACCATTCCAGTGTTTTACTTGCTATATTGTATTTACTTTGCCACCATGGCCTTTTTTTGTCTTTACCGCCCTTATCTCACCTCATTTGCTCACATTGTATATGGACTCATTTTTCTACTGTATTATTGACTGTAGGTTTGTTTTACTCCATGTGTAACTGTGTTGTTGTATGTGTCGAACTGCTTTGCTTTATCTTGGCCAGGTCGCAATTGTAAATGAGAACTTATTCGCAACTTGCCTACCTGGTTAACTTCTCTAGGGTAGGGGGGCAGCATTCAGAATTTTGAATGAAAAGCATGCCCAAATTAAACGGCCTGCTGCTCGGGTTATTGTCCGGTTGAAATATTATAGATCATTTAGGCTAAAAACAACCTGAGGATTGAATATAAACATCGTTTGGCATGTTTCTATGAACTTTATGGTTACAATTTGGATTTTTTTGTCTGCCTGTTTTACTGCCTTTTAAGCCTGTGGATTACTGAAGAAAACGCGCGATCGAATGGAGGTTTTTGGATATAAAGAGACATTATCGAACAAAAGGAACATTAATTGAGTAAATGAATGTCTTCTGAGTGCAACCATATGAAGATCATCAAAGGTAAGGGATTAATTGTATCTCTATTTCTGAGTTTTGTAACGCTTCTGCTTGGTTGGTTACTGTTTGTAATAATTTGTCAACTGGGCTATGTTCTCAAATAATTGTAAGGTATGCTTTCGCCGTAAAGCATTTTTGAAATCTGACACCGTGGTTGGATTCACAAGAAGTTAATCTTTAAACCTATGTAAAATATATTTTGTTTTCTTAATTTTTGTCATTAATATTTCTGTATTTGAATTTGGTGTTCTGTAATCTCACTGGATGTTGGCCGGATGGGACGCTTGTGTCCCACATACCCTAGAGGTTAAATAAAGGTGAAATAAAAAATAAATAAATACATTTAACCTCAGTTTTCACAATTCCTGACATTTAATCCTAGTAAACATTTCCTGTCTTAGGTCAGTTAGGATCACCACTTTATTTTAAGAATGTGAAATGTCAGAATAATAGTAGAGAGAATGATTTATTTAAGCTTTTATTTCATCACATTCCCGGTGGGTCAGAAGTTTACATACTCAGTATTTGGTAGTATTGCCTTTAAATTGTTTAACTGGGGTCAAACGTTTCGGGTAGCCTTCCACAAGCTTCCCACAATAAGTTGGGTGAATTTTGGCCCATTCCTTCTGACAGAGCCAGGTTTGTAGGCCTCCTTGCTCGCGCACACTTTTTCAGTTCTGCCCACAAATGATCTATAGGATTGAGGTCAGGGTTTTGTGATGGCCACTCCAATACCTTGACTTTGTTGTCCTTAAGCCATTTTGCCACAACTTTGGAAGTATGCTGAAGACTGATGTCTTGAGGTGTTGCTTCAATATATCCACATAATTTTCCACCCTCATGATGCCATTTATTTTGTGAAGTGCATCAGTCCCTCCTGCAGCAAAGCAACCCCACGACATGATGCTGCCACCGCCGTGCTTCACAGTTGGGATGGTATTCTTCGGCTTGCAAGCCTCCCCCTTTTTCCTCCAAACAGTTCCATTTTTGTTTTCATCAGACCAGAGGACGTTTCTCCAAAAAGTACCATATTTGTCCCCATGTGCAATTGCAAACCGTAGTCTGCCTTTTTTATGGCGGTTTTAGAGCAGTGGCTTTTTCCTTGCTGAGCGGCATTTCAGATTATGTTGATATAGGACTTGTTTTACTGTGGATATAGATACTTTTGTACCTGTTTCCTTCAGCATCTTCACAAGGTCCTTTGCTGTTGTTCTGGGATTGATTTGCACTTTTCGCACCAAAGTACGTTCATCTCAAGGAGAAAGAACACGTCTCCTTCCTGAGCGGTATGACGGCTGCGTGGTCCCATGGTGTTTATACTTGCATAATATTGTTTGTACAGATGTGCGTGGTACCTTCAGGCATTTGGAAATTGCTCCCAAGGATGAAGCAGACTTGTGGAGGTCTACATTTGTTTTCTGAGGTAAATATTAGATAAAATTGAAGACGGGATGATCTGTGTTCAATACAGGAGGAAAGCAAACTGTAGCTTGCTTTCTGGTCACGCGCCTCTATCGATCAGTACACTTGAAGTTACCCTCGTTCAAGATGGCCGTACTTCTTCATTACACAAAGGAAACACCTCAACAAATTTCTAAAGACCGTTGACATCCAGTGGAAGCGGTAGGAACTGCAAGAAGGTCCCTTAGAAATCTGGATTCCCAATGAAAACCCATTTTGAATTGAGTGACCCCACCCAATTTTTTTTAGAAACTTCAGAGTGTTTTCTATCCAAATCTACTACTAATATGCATATCTTATCTTCTGGGGATGAGTTGCAGGCAGTAGAATTTGGACATGCATTTCATCTGGATGTGAAAATACTGCCCCCTGTCACCAAGAAGTTAAAGAACAACTCCTACACTTATAACATTTTGGCAATTATTATGAAGTATTTAGTGAAGTCCTACACAATTTATAATTTTATGATTGAATATCTATTCACTTTAGTGATTGCCAAAACCTGAAATTGCTACTCAGTGATGTTTCAAGTAGGATCCCTGAGATGACTAATGCAATACATTTGTGTAAACTATCTACACAAAATACTCTGTCAAAATGGAAGAAATATTCTAACATTTGTAAGAGAAATCATGAAAAATTAAAGCTAATATGCTGTATCTTCATCAGATAAGCATTCAAATCCCTGAGTTAATACATGTTAGAATCACTATTGGCAGTGATTACAGCTGGGAGTCTTTCCAGGTAGTAGCTTTCCACACCTGTATTGTGCAACATTTGCCCATTATTCTGTTCAAAATTCTTCAACATCTTTCAAATTTGTTGTTGGTCATTGTAATACAACCATTTTCAGGTCTTTCCATAGATTTTCAAGTGAATTATTAAGTCAACACTGTAACTAGGCCACTCAGGAACATTCAACGGTGTCTTGGTGAGCAACTTCAGTGTAGATTTGGCCTTGTTTGAGGTTATTGTCCCGCTGAAAGGTGAATTCATCTGTGTATAGTGGAAAGCAGACTGAATCAGGTTTTCCTCTAGGATTTTGCCTGTGCTTAGCTCCATTCAGTTTCTTTTTTATCCTGAAAAACTCTTCAATCCTTAACGATTACAGTCATACCCATAACATGATGCAGCCATTGCTGTGCTTGAAAGTAATAGGAGTGGTACTCTGTAATTTATTGTATTGGGTTTGCGCCAAACATAACACTTTGTGTTCAGAACAAAATATTTAATGCTTTGCCACATTTTTTGCAGTATTACTTTAGTGCCTTGTTGCAACAGGAGGCATATTTTGGAATATAGTGAAACACAGTTTAGCCTTTTGTTAATCACCCTGTCATCATGCTTTACAGCCAAAGCAAGACAAGCGTTTGAATGAGTAGGTGTGTCCAGACTTTTGACTGGTACTGTATTTTTGTCCTATTTCACACTTAGGGTTGGGCGACATACAGAATTTAATACAGTTTCTATGTGATTACTATTAAGTCCATGCAGCTGAGTTCTTATTGACTCATGACATTTCAGCTTTTAAAATTTCATTTGTAAAATATTCTAAAAACAGAATTCCACTTCGACCATTATGGGGTATTGTGTGCAGGCCAGTGACAAAAAAATCTAAATTAAAACCATTTTAAATTCAGGTTTAAACAACAAAATGTGCGTGAATACTTTCTGAAGGCACTTTATGCTCCTCTGGTTGTCTTTGTCTAATAACATCTGTAAATATTTTAAATAGATGCTCATCGATCTATATAATGCTATTATTGTCCTCTTCAATATTTTTCTGTTCAAGGTTCAAACGCCCATGATTCTGTTCAGCAAAACCACTCCCATGATTCTGTTCAGCAAAACCACTCCCACCATCACCGAGGGAAGTTGCAGCTCCGGCAGCCATTGTGCCCTTTCCAAATAGCCTAATATTATCGTATTGAATCACTTGTAATTTCTGGATTTTCTGATCTAAATTTGTGACCCACGTGAATCATGCAGATCCGTCATAAAGTATCTTGAGCTTTTTTGGGGGTTGTCTGGGATTCTTGAGGTTTTTATTTTTCTGTTCTGTTTTATTTTTCTGTGATTTTTTTCAATGCCAGCCCCCCTGTAAGAAGTGTTGTTAGACCTTAGCATGTGCACGAGCTGGCCGGGCGCCAGGCTCTTGCTTGAGTGATTAACAAGAAGAAAATAATCATTGGCGCCAGATTTGTCTTATCACCTGCTGCTGGGGCTAGCTTACCACATTTTGACCAGTGAGGTGAATGTTGACAAATACAGTTCATTCAGAAAGTCAGGTGAGTCAAATACAATTCATCCGGAAAGTATTTGCACCCCTTGACTTTATCCACATTTTGTTACGTTACAACCTTATTCTAAGATTGAGGACTTACATTCATTTAATCCATCTACACACAATACCCCGCAATGACAAAGCAAATACAGGTTTAGATATTTCTGCTAATTTATAACAAATTTAAAAAAGGATACCTTATTTACGTAAATATTCAGACCCTTTGCTACGAGACTCGAATTTGTATTTATTTAATTTTTTATTTCTGTTGACTGAGAACACATTCTCGTTTACAGCAACGACAGGAGGAATATTAGGTGACCATGATGGTTTGAGGGCCAGATTGGGAATTTAGCCAGGACACCAGGGTTAACACCCCTACTCTTATGATAAGTGCCATGGGATTTTTAATGACAGAGTCAGGACACCCATTTAACGTCCCATCCGAAAGACGGCACCCTACACAGGGCAGTGTCCCCAGTCACGGCATTGGGATATTTTTTAGACCAGAGGAAAGAGTGCCTCCTACTGGCCTTTCAACACCACTTCCAGCAGCTTCTGGTCTCCCATCCAGGGACTGACCAGGACCAACCCTGCTTAGCTTCAGAAGCAAGCCAGCAGTGGTATGCAGGGTGGTATGCTGAATTTGAGCTCCGGTGCATCCTGTTTCCATTGATCATCCTTGAGATGTTTCTACAACTTTATTGGAGTCTACCTGTGGTAAATTTGAATTGATTTGGAAATGCACACACCTGTCTATAAAAGGTCCCACAGTTGACAGTGCATGTCAGAACAAAAGCCAAGTCATGTCAAATAAATTGCCCGTAGAGCTCCGAGACAGGATTGTGTCGAGGTACAGATCTGGGGAAGGGTACCAAAAGATTTCTGCAGCGTTGAAGGTACCCGGGCACTGCGTTCATCCACCTCTGGCCTGCTCGCCTCCCTACCACTGAGGAAGTACAGTTCCCGCTCAGCCCAGTCAAAACTGTTCGCTGCTCTGGCCCCCCAATGGTGGAACAAACTCCCTCACGACGCCAGGACAGCGGAGTCAATCACCACCTTCCGGAGACACCTGAAACCCCACCTCTTCAAGGAATACCTAGGATAGGGTAAGTAATCCTTCTCACCCCCCCCCCCCTAAAAAGATTTAGATGCACTATTGTAAAGTGGCTGTTATAAGGTGTATGCACCAATTTGTAAGTCGCTCTGGATAAGAGCGTCTGCTAAATGACTTAAATGTAAATGTAAATGTACCCCAGAACACAGTGGTCTCCATCATTCTTAAATTGAAGAAGTTTGGAGCCACCAAGACTTCCTAGAGTTGGCTGCCCGGCCAAACTGAGGAATTGGGGGAGAAGGGCCTTGGTCACCTCCTTGACCAAGAACCCGATGGTCACTAACAGAGCTTTGGAGTTCCTCTGTGGAGATGGGAGAACCTTCTAGTAGGACAACCATCTGCAGCACTCCACCAATCAGTGTCGCCAGACGGAAGCCACTCCTCAGTAAAAGGCACATGACAGCCCACTTGGAGTTTGCCAAAAGTCACCTAAAGAACTCTGACCATGAGAAACAACATTCTCTGGGCTGATGAAACCAATATTGTACTCTTTGGCCTGAATGCCAAGTGTCACATCTGGAGGAAACCAGGTACCGCTCATCATCTGGCCAATACAATCCTTACACTGAAGCATGGTGGTGTCAGCATCATGCTGTGTGGATGTTTTTCAGTGGGTAGGGACTGGGAGATGAGTCAGGATCGAGGGAAAGATAAACGGAGAAAAGTACAGAGATCCTTGATGAAAATCTGCTCCAGCGCTTAGCCCCAGTCTGTGGTCCTAAGGTTCACCTTCCAACAGGACAACGACCCTAAGCTCACAGCCAAGACGGCGCAGGAGTGGCTTTGGGACAAGCCTCTGAATGTCCTTGAGTGGCCCAGCGAGAGCCCGGACTTGAAACGGATCAAACATCTCTAGAGAGACCTGAAAATAGCTGTTCAGCAACTCTCCCCATTCGACCTGACGGAGCTTGAAGATCTGCAGAGAAGAATGGGAGAAACTCAAATAAAGGTGTGCCAAGTTTGTAGTGTCATACCTAAGTAGACTTGAAACTAATCGTTGCCAAAGGTGCTTCAACAAAGTCTTGAATAGACCGTCTGAATACTTAGTAAATGGGATATTTCAATATTTTGTGTTTTATTAATTTGCCAAAATATCTCAAACCAGTTTTTGCTTTGTCATTATGGGGTATTGTGTGTAGATTAAGGCTTTAACGTAAAAATGTTTTTACCAATTCACAAATGGTTTCTTTCTCGTGTACCGTAGTCTGTGTTAGTAAATATTCAATCTTATTTGGAATGACAGTTCATCTATCGCCTGTGTTACGCACGCCTCTATGAAGAGGGAACGCAACACCCTGCTACAACTAAACTCTCCGTGAAGAGAAAAAGGTATGGACTGTAGATGCAAGTAAGAATGACAACAGGCAGAATGTGGTACCGTTTACAAGGACTTTATTCCTTTACACGGTAATATGGGGAAAAGGGGCTGGACGGAACCAAAGCAAAGAAAGTAAATCTCAAAGCCCCCCCTCTCCTATCTTATCTGCCTACCCACTACTTACCTAATTTAGCACCACCTGGTGCCCTAACCAAAATACAGGGGGTGGTCCACCCAGGTCTTACCTAGTGTGCCAGACAGCGAATATGCTACGGGTATATGTATGCCCGCGGGCCTCTTGCCTAAGCACTCCCTAGGTGCCTTCCTCTTCCCCCCCCTGGGAACAAATGAAACAGAATATTAAACAATTTCACAAACAAACTAAGAAACAAAGGACATCAATTAAGCTCTATCTGAGCAACAAACTCACAAAACATACCAACTCTCAGCAATGAACTCCCAGCAAAATAAACCTCTAGCAATGACCTCCCAGCAAATCTCTCCTCCGGAACAGAACACTGGCTTTTATATAGCTTCTGAAGGAATGGGTAATTGGAGACAGCTGTGTCTTGACGAGGGGGCGGGGTCGGCTCTCCAATTAGCCATTGAGTCGACCAATCAGCTGCTTGAGGGATTTCAGGAAGCCATTTCCTGAAATAAACACATTCAAACATACAAACTACAACACATATAAACTGGGGAATGTAACACGCCCACCACAAAAATTGCAAACCTAGTTTTGCAATAACAAAAGCCAACGCATCCCCAGTTAGTAAACCTGTGATAGAGCGTCAGCAACCACATTCGCCGAGCCCTTCACATAAGCTATCTGTACATTATATCTTTGTACAATCAGAGCCCACCGCATAAGGCGGCGGTTCTGGTTGTACATTTGTTTCAAGAACACCAATGGATTATGGTCCGTGAAGACCACTACAGGCAAGGCACTGGAGCCCACATATACCTCAAAGAACTCTAAGGCAAGCAATAAAGCCAGCGTCTCTTGTTCGATTGTAGAGTACCTTGACTTGAACTGAGGTGACGTTTGCTTAGCTGGCTCTGTGTACTTGACGTTATCAAGCCCAGCAGACAAATGTTTTGTTCATAACCAAATGTATTATATTCAGCTTGGATTCATAAACCTGTTGAACAGCAAGTAGTAAATACTTTTTAAAACTATTGGAAGTTAGTTGCTAAACTAACAGACACAAAATATGAAATGGGTGATATTATGCCAGCATGCTGCGATGAGCTGATCTGGGTATGTTATTTAGCAATGACGATGAGTGGAATGTTGGCTAAAGAGACTGGTACTCAGACTAGCGATGAGCAGGTGAACTGACTTTTGATGTTCTGTGTATGAAAGTGTGTTCAAGCTTCACAGTTCCGTTCTGGTTATGGTAGCTTTAGAAGGCATTTATTTAGCTTTTCCTTATCAGACTGTCAACCCCTAGTGACTAAAAACGATGGGAGTAATTTAGTAAATTACTTTTTGTGCTATTGATTCAGAGGCCTAATAAAAAAAAATCTGAATTCAAAAATATTTCCCCCTTGTAGACAATAGCGCACAAAGATTAGGGAGTGTTACAGCATCAGTCAATGTTGTTGCCACCAGTATGAGTAAAGTATTCATGACACAAATGTTCACATCACACCTGAAGGACATATGGCCGAAGTTAAGAATTGCTTCAAATTGAGCTGGTTGCAGGAGACTGTCCATGTTTAAGGGAACACCACATGTTTTTTTCTGGGTCAAAAGGGGGCTTAGGTGGTGGGTGTGGCAATGTGATCGGCCGACAGAGCGGCTATATTTTAGAGGCCCCCCCATCTTGACTCTGTAGAGAACATTTTAAGCCAATTTCCTGCAATTCAGCAACTTTCTCCATGGAGCTGATCCATTTTTTTCAGTTTTAAAGCTAATTTTCTGTTAATTTTGCCATGTAGATGTGAGAATGTTGCAGTTTTTAAGGTAGTTTCCTGGAATTCTATGCAGTTTGCATGGATAATGCTGTGTTCTTTTGCTCAAACATAATAACAAAATGAATACTGCTGAATTTATTGTTTTGGTAATTTTCAGTTCTCCCAGAGTGTCTCACTTTTATTTTGGTGATTGTAAGTTCTCAAAGATTATATTATTCAAAAAAATATACAAGTCCATTATCTTTTCTACAAACTTAGTGTTTTTCCATTCCGTAAATCTGTGTGTGTATATAACGTAGGGGTTTGAAATGCTTAGGGGGCCCGCCCATGGGTTAAAATTGCAGAGAAATCCCTACACCATATTACTTATTTGCTCCTGCAAAATTGCCGTTGTTGCTGCAGTCCTTAACAGCTCATGTGAATTCCAGAGGGAGCGCTTACAGGTGCCGAAGAACCTGGTTGCAATGGTTATTGCGAGATGAGGCCAGTTGGACTCGCCCCTCATAGAGAGCTGGCCTCCTGTTGGACTCTCCTCTCTCTCCTCTCCCAAATATTTAGGAAGTGGCCCTGTCTTGTTTCTCTATTCCTATTAATAAAAGAAGATTTATTTTAAATGTCTTGTCATGGTTCCTGTGTCACATTTCATGCTACATTGCAGGAAATTGCTGTTTCAGTTGTTTAGAAAGCAAACAGTGCTTCAGCTTCATTAGCGGGACAAAGCCCATGCCGTGCCTTACACCAGGGTTTTCCAAACTCTGTCCTGGGGCCCCATGTTTTTTTTCTTCCCCCTAGCACTACACAGCTGATTCAAATAATAATAATTCAATCACATCCCTGAAACCAACCGCCTTGATTCGGTCTTGTTATCAAACCTGGAAATTGTGCGGGTTTTTTGTTGAAAAAATTAGACTCAGTGCTAGAAAATAGTATATTATACACTGCAGTTGAGGAACAATGGGAAAGTAATTCTCCTTTGAAAGTTGATATACTTTTAACCCCACTTTTGAGAAAATGGCCCTTGAATGTTTTGGTACACCAACTGGAGAGCTCTTCTTTGTCTATACCCATTGAGCATCTTTCACAGCCTCTTAAGCCTTAAAACCACCCATCTCTTTAAGGATTCACATGTGAGACCATGTGGTAAGCACACACTATATCAAATAAATCTAGGTTTATTTGTTACATGCACAGGATACAGAAGGTGTAAATGGTACAGTGAAGTGGTTACTTGCATAGTAGCAATATCAAAAATAGTCTGTTAACGTTATAATTTGATGACGTTTACCTGACACAATTGTCTAAATTGATTGAACATGTGAAAGAAATGCTATAACCACCTCCCAGCCACATTTAGCTAAGTGGATGGGTCACTATATTGTCTAGACATGCACACATGTTCATGAAATACAATAGAAGTCCATAGTCTCCTGTCATAATCCCAACTCCTACTACTACCAATACAAACATTTTCAGTATGAATCTGCAGGTAGCTAAAGCTAACAAACTAGGTTGAATGTTAGCTAGCTAACATAAGGCTATAACTATCAATGCAAATGGATTTCTGATTTTAATAATATTTGTAATAATTGAAAACACTATTTCAGATGCAGCAGGTTTAGATACTTAGCTAACTAGTATTGCTAACATTAGCACCAAAGATACAGACTAGGATTCTGTAATGATTTGCCTGTACATTTCATAAATGTTGTTCTTCTGTTTGGACTGTTTAAAACAGTCGCTAAGATGAAAATTGTCTGTTATTGTTGCAAACACTATTTTGGATGTAGCAGTCCGGCTAGGAAGCATAGATACAGTAACTCTGTCTCATAGAAGGTACTCCTGTGATAAAGGCAACAATGGAATTTCAGTCATAGGCCCTATCAGGAAACAACCCCTGGTTCCTACTGCCTAGACACTTTTTTCGATTCAGAAGGATTGAATATACAGTGGGACAAAACAGTATTGTCAGTCACCAATTGTGCAAGTTCTCCCACTTAAAAAGATGAGAGAGGCCTGTCATTTTCATCATAGGTACACTTCAACTATGACAGACTAAATGAGAAAAAAAATCACATTGTAGGATTTTCTATTATGGTGGAAAATAAGTGTTTGGTCAATAACAAAAGTTTTTCTCAATACTTTGTTATATACCCTTTGTTGGCAATGACAGAGGTCAAACGTTTTCTGTAAGTCTTCACAAGGTTTTCACACACTGTTGCTCGTATTTTGGCCCATTCCTCCATGCAGATCTCCAGAGCAGTGATGTTTTGGGGCTGTTGCTGGGCAACACGGACTTTCAACTCCCTCCAAAGATTTTCTATGGGGTTGAGATCTGGAAACTGGCTAGGCTACTCCAGGACCTTGAAATGCTTCTTACGAAGCCACTCCTTCGTTGCCTGGGTGGTGTGTTTGGGATCATAATGATGGGGACAATTTCAGTGAAAAACATAAGAGGGCAACAGTACTTGTGCAAAGGTTCAGAAGGATAACTTCCAAAATGAGTGTGCTACATGACATTTATCATGAAGTCACCCAGGTGTCCCACACAAGTAGCCCAAATGTACCCAAGTGGCCAAATTGGTGAAGTTATACATTTTGAATGGAATAACTAAATACAAAATACCTAAATGGTATTCTAACACCCCCAAAAAAAAAAAATGGAGAAAAAAACATGAAAAAATATATATACATTTACAAAATAACACTTTCAATTTTTGGAAGACCCTCAGTCCTTTACACAATATTGTGCTGCTAATGCCAGGTACCATAGCAGTCTCTTTCTGCTGTAAAGCAGAGGGTCACCAAGCATGTGGTGCAGGTGATGGGGGACTTCATTTTGCAAAGAACACAGTGACGCCTCCATGCTGTGCCCTTTTGGCCCTGAGGCACATCCATGCCTGCAGAAATAAATTTGGCAGATGAACACCACTTGTGGCAGGAGCTGGATGAACCAGCTTCAGTGGGGGATGGACACCTTGGCACTGGGAGCTCCCATTTGGAGTCAGTGTCACTGTGAAAGAAAATGTTCAGTTAGAATAGTTTCACATATGAGCCCTGTATCAACAGGTATAATAGACAGATATACAGTGGGGCAAAAAAGTATTTGGTCAGCCACCAATTGTGCAAGTTCTTAAAAAGATGAGAGAGGCCTGTAATTTTCATCATAGGTACACTTCAACTATGACAGACAAAATTAGAAGAAAAAAATCCAGAAATTCACATTGTAGGATTAAGTTATTTGCAAATTATGGTGGAAAATAAGTATTTGGTCAATAACAAACGTTTATCTCAATACTTTGTTATATACCCTTTGTTGGCAATGACAGAGGTCAAATGTTTTCTGTAAGTCTTCACAAGGTTTTCACACACTGTTCCTGGTATTTTGGCCCATTCCTCCATGCAGATCTCCTCTAGAGCAGTGATGGGTTGGGGCTGTTGCTGGGCAACAAAGATATTGTGTGCATCTGTATATCTAGACTTAGATGTAGATCTCCCTGACTTAGTCGCCATACTGATTGATATATAAACAGCTGAAGATGAGCTTGACCAAAACAATGCTCTGTATAACATGCGTGGCTCCTTCCGGTATGAATCTTCAATGACGAATGACCCTCTTTACGCTGGAGTTTACTACATGAGTTGGTCTTCCAACACATAAACATTAAATATTGCCGTTTACCTCAGCTCATTGGCTATCTACCCAGCTAGATTTCAAGACGATCAGTGGTCATTGGGTTAAAATACAGTCAATCAACGAAACAGCGGTCATATCGTTGGTGCACAATGATGGCATTACTTGTTGTCTTCAAATCGGTTTCTTTCAGTCAATACGTCCCGCGAAATGACCCATCAGGTGTGGTTGTGTTACAAACAAACCAGTTGATTGCAATGAAACCAAACATGACTGGAAAAGTCACATTTAGTCTGTGTATTTACATCGAATGTATCGTCGAAAATGGAATGAGACGGAATTCACTACACAAGCGGTTCTCAAAATGTTTCGTGTTAGGCTATAAAAATGTATTTTATCAAACAAAAGACCATTCATTGTGTAACAATGAGCATTGGGATTGCAAACAGAGGAAGATCGTCAAAGGTAAATAATTTATTTTATTGCAATTTGTGATGTTGTTACGCCTGTGCTGGTTGAAATGAAAAAAAATTATGTTGCTTTGTTCTCAGATAATCGCATCGTATTCTTTCGCAGTAACTCCTTGGGCGTGCATAAACGGAATACTGGAACTTCAAAATGACAAAAACAAGGAATTGTGCAGTATGACTAACAAAAAACGATAAAATATCAATGTGTATCAAATCGTACTGTTGTTCATATACACCTAGTATACAAAACATTCAGGACACCTGCTCTTTCCATGACAGACTGACCAGGTGAATCCAGATGAAAACTATCATTCCTTATTGATTGTTAATTGTTAAATCCACTTCTATCAGTGTAAATGAAGGGGAAGGAGACAGGTTAAAGAATAATTTTTAAGCCTTGAGTCAACTGAGACATGGATTTTGTATGTGTGCCATTGACGGTGAATGGGCAAGACACATGTTTTAAGTGCTTTTGAATGGGTTTTGGGTTTTTCACGCTCAACAGTTTCCTATGTGTATCAAGAATGGTCCACCACCCAAAAGACATCCAGCCAACTTTACACAACTTTGGGAAGCATTTGCGTCAACATGGGCCAGCATCCCAGTGGGGTCCCAAATGATTGACACCCTTAATAAAGATGAGTGTATATAACATGAATTATTCAAATACTGACCTGTATTGTATGCTCAAAGAAATGTTCACAAATTACTCTCCATGTTGGTGGATTGTTGATGTTATGGGGCTATTTAGCTTCCACTGGTCCTGAGGCCTTTCTTAAGGTCAAATGTATATTGTATGCTTCAATGCGCTTTGACATAAAGTCTACAAGTGTCTGGAGGGATGCGACACCATTCTTCCACGAGAAATTCCATATTTTGGGGTTTTGTTGATGGTGGTGGAAAAAGCTGTCTCGGGCGCCTCTTCAGTATCTCCCATAAGTGTTTCATTGAGTTGAGATCTGGTGACTGGCTGGCGCGCACACACACTTTGAACCCCCTATGCTCCTTTGAGATCCATCTTTCAAAGTCAATGAGATTTGTTCTTCTAGACATGGCAATCAAAATAATGGGCAACTGGGCATTTTTATACATTGCTTAATTAACTCAGGAACCACACCTGTGTGGAAGCATTTTCTTTCAATATACTTTGTATCCCTCATTAACTCAAGTGTTTTCTTTATTTTGGCAGTTACCTGTAGCTCAGTACTTGAATAATCTATTTTATTCAGTCCTTTTTGCTCATCTTTATCAATGGTTTCAATCATTGTGGACCCCACTGTATACAGTGTATAGCATCATATCTACCTAATTATTACCCTGACCCTCTGCCAAGACAGCTGTCTTCAGGATCCAGCCTATGCCCAACAGAAGAATAGCTAGATAAGAAACCAGGTTACCACCACTTTCCTCTGCACATGTTCCTCATTCCATCAAACATCTGTGATTCATAATAAGCCATTTATTTGTGCCCAGGCAATTGCTGACAGTTGACGACATTTTATAACGGAACAATGTTTCTATTTTTCACTCGAATGTCTCTCTACATTCAATGTTCTTTTTGGAATTACTCCTTTACTACATGTATTGCTCTATGCTGGTGCGTTATAATCATATGCTCTTATGGCTAATGGTGGCCTTTAACCTACCCCAAAAGAAAATATAAAAACTTTAAGGCAATTTTACCTCTTATTGAACTTCATCTTGAAATGTTAAGATTAGAGATCAACACGTTTAATACAGTAAATCTGTTGCCTTTTTCTGTCAGTTCTTACATACACCTTCTCTTTCTGTCCTTCTGATTTCCAGATGCTGCGATTTCCCCTCAAAAAGATTAAACCCCTCATTTATTTTGGGCTTATTGCAATTAACCTTTAGCCCTCTCGTCTGCCTCCATGCATGCACAGTATTAAACACCCATTGTTTCATGTTAACAACTATTTGCCATCTAGCCATCAAGTAGTAAAAAGGAAGTTTCACCCTTAAGGACATCTGTTTTGATATTGTTCGTGAAAGCTGCTCACCTGAGCTGGATCAAAGCCTGAGACGATAAGGCCAGAGAAAGGAGATGATGATTTTCTCTTCTTTCTACTCTGCTCCCTTTTTCTCTCTTTCTCTGTGTGCAGCTGAACCCATGTTTGGAGGCAGGTCGTTGTGACATTTTATCAGTTGCGGATGGTGACATTTGCGCACGTCATGCACAGAGTGGTGGTCCCTGTGTGATATACTTAACGGGTTGCCAATAAGAACGAGGTGACTGTGTGATTGGATCCACATCAAACATGGTATTTCATGGAGAAAGTCATCCTGCTACTGAGAAGGATGTACTCCTCTTTGAGTCAGTTAAGCTACAGGAGCAAGCAAGGCAGCAGTATGGGACTTCAACAGATGCTGACAGGATGTCACACAGATAGAAGTTGGAACAGATACCAGGTCTTCAGCTCGTTTAGATGTGAATTACTGGTTTGATAATGATCAGTATTTGTCCATGCAACTGTAATTTCTTTATTACAGCTTAGACTTGAAAATCCAAAAAAGTGCTTTGTTGTTCTGGGGCTGCATATGAAACACGTTTTTTAACCACAAAACTTTGAAAGCAGGCATTGCATGCATTAGAATTCACTCTGTACATGGAATGTCCCTGTCTACGAAACAAACAAGTGATGGAAGTTAATTCAGTTAAACTATAATTTGACTAAGACTAATATGAATTTCAGAATTAAATATAGCATGTCTTGATTTCAAACCCAACAAATAGCTATGAGCAGGTATTGTATTGACATGTAAATAGAAGAAAAGCTCTGGCCAAAACGAGATTAGTCACAGGCAAGAATGAATCTGAGGACTGTTATTTATCTAATCAACTAACTATGTTTAACCTCTCTAGGGTATGTGGGACGTTAGCATGTGTGGTACGCTGGCCAACATCCGGTGAGATTTGTAGAGCGCCAAATTCAAATACAGAAATACTCATAAAAATTCAGAAAAGATACAACTATTTTACATAGGTTTAAAGATGAACTTCTTGTGAATCCAACCACAGTGTCAGATTTTAAAAAATGCTTTACGGCGAAAGCATACCTTACAATTATTTGAGAACATACCCCAGCAGACAAATCATTACAAACAGTAACCAGCCAAGTAGAAGAGTTACGCAAGTCAGAAATAGAGATCAAATTAATCACTTACCTTTGATGATCTTCATATGTTTGCACTCAGAAGACATTCATTTATTTTACAAATGTTCCTTTTGTTCGATAAAGTCTCTCTTTATATCCGAAAACCTCAATTTTGTTTGCGTGTTTTCTTCAGTAATCCACAGGCTCAAACGCAGTCACAACAGGCAGACAAAAAAAATCTAAATTGTATCCGTAAAGTTCATAGAAACATGTCAAACGATGTTTATATTCCATCCTCAGGTTGTTTTTAGCCTAAATAATTGATAATATTTCAACCGGACAATAAAGTTGCCAATATAAAAGGTAGACAAGAAAGGCACTCTCTCGGTCGCACGCATGAAAGAGCTCTGTGACACGGCAGGGTCCACTCATTCAGACTGCTGTTACTCCCTCATTTTTTCAGAATACAAGCCTGAAACAGTTTCTAAAGACTGTTGACATCTAGTGGAAGGCATTGGAACTGAAATTGGAGTCTTAAGTCAATGGATACTGTAATGGCATTGAATAGAAAACTACAACAAACAAAAAAATCCAACTTCCTGACTGGATATTTCTTAGGTTTTCACCTGCCAAATTGGTTCTATTATAGTCAGACATTATTTTAACAGTTTTGGAAACTTGAGTGTTTTCTATCCAAATCTACTAACCACTTACTCCTACCCGACACGCAGGCGTCCCATCTAGACATCTGGAAATGCAAATGCGCTACGCTAAATGCTAATAGCACTCGTTAAAACTCAAACGTTCATTAAAATACACATGCAGGGTACTGAATTAAAGCTACACTCGTTGTGAATCCAGGCAACAAGTCAGATTTTTAAAATGCTTTTCGGCGAAAGCATGAGAAGCTATTATCTGATAGCATGTAACACCCCAAAAGACCCGCAGGGGACGTAAACAAAATAATTAGCATAGTCGGCACTACACAAAACGCACAAATAAAATATAAAACATTCATTACCTTTGACCATCTTCTTTGTTGGCACTCCTAGATGTCCCATAAACATCACTATTGGGTCTTTTTTTTTTATTAAATCGGTCCATATATAGCCTAGATATCGATCTATGAAGACTGTGTGATCAAGGAAAAAAATAGCGTTTTATAACGTAACGTAATTTTTTTTAATTAAAAAAGTTGACGATAAACTTTCACAAAACACTTTGAAATACTTTTGTAATGCAACTTTAGGTATTAGTAAACGTTAATAATCGATCAAATTGATCACGAGGCGATGTATATTCTATAGCTGTACGTCTGGAAATAATGTCCGGGTAAATCTCAACCAAAATATCCGGTCGGTATCCGGTCGGAGACCAGAAGAAATGCGCTGCCTCGTGTCCGTTTGACCAAGAAACAAATCGTAGGCAAATGACAAGACTGTTGACATCGTGTGGAAGCTGTAGGTATTGCAACCTCGGCCCCATTTAATGTGGTTCACATTCAACAATGGGTTCTAGTGGCGCATGGATATATTTTCGCATTTTCAGTGATCAGATTTTCCTGTACTTTTCGATGAAACGCACGTTCTGTTATAGTCACAGCCGTGATTTAACCAGTTTTATAAATGTCTGAGTGTTTTCTATCCACACATACTAATCATATGCATATACTATATTCCTGGCATGAGTAGCAGGGCGCTGAAATGTTGCTCGATTTTTAACAGACTGTTCGAAAAAGTAGGGGGTAGGAGTATCAGGCTAAGTAGAAGGCAGTTTAATTTGGGCAATTTTCATCCAAAATTCCAAATGCTGCCGCCTACCCCAGAGAAGTTCATTGTTACCAGATTAAATTAATCATGTATCATTTAACTCATTAGGATCTGGGGCACCATGAGAGCGGTTCTTTAAAGAGTTACCATATCCCGAATTAAACTCTAAAAGGTCATATCTATCATATCTATAAACAGTCAACTTATTAATCATAACCTTGTATCATATTATCATTCTAAACAGTTGTAACCTTGCATCTGCTAAACCCTGAGCCTTACTTATGATTCAACACACATTGGTTTAATATTTATTTACTAGCTAATTAATGGTAACACAGGATAAAAATACACACTTACTACGTTTAAAACAGGTCCCTAGCAGACTGACAACATTATGGCTGCTTGTTACAAAAGTGATGGAGAGAGAGAGAGGTACAGAGACACTTAACGTTGGTACATTTAGAAACTACTCTCTCTTACAGTAGTCACATACTTTGCCCATGAACTGCCGCCTGCTTGGAGTAAGAAATCATGAATCTATTTACGTGAAATGCCTTTGTTCGCCGGATCTCTCTCGGTGGACAGGTCCACCTTGGAAAGGAATTTGTGCCTTTTCCCCGGCACGCTTGTAAAGGCTCTAATTGTCCAACCAAAAGGGTTCCAACAAGTCTTCTACTTTTGTTCTTCTCTGTAGTTGTCAGGTGACTTGTGTAGTCCTGAACAGAACTACAGAGTTTATTTTCCTTCCATTAGCTCTTTCAGATTCTTTGAAGATAGGCTAGCCAGCCGTGTCGATGGTTCCCAGTGGGGTGATGAGAGTAGTGTAATATGATGGTTTGAGCAGAGTAGTAGAATGGTCCCACTTAAATTAGCTTTTGAAGATACTTTACTTAGGATAGCTAATCAGCCATACCAGTGATTGTCCGGGAGGTGAGTTTATCGTCTCTACCTCGTGTTGAGATTCAAAGTTCAGACCACTTTAAACATGCAGATCAACGCTTTTGTGGTATATTATGTTAATTTCTTCTTGATTTACAACAGGACGTGAGTGGTTAATCCCCACCAGTTCCCTTCTCCCCCCTCTGCAGGTGAGAGGGTGTCTGAGTGAAGTTATTTATTGCAAACCTGATCTGACCTATTTGGATTCTCGTGGACAGTCATGACATAATGAACCCATGAATTGTGTGTATTCACCTTTCTGAATGCTGCTCTAACTGGGTGGTGTAATATACTGAAGTCTGTTTTCATTCCTCCAAAGATATTCAAATATTACATGCCATCAGATCACAGTGACCTTCCAATAAAGCTTAAGATCTTTGACCTTCATTCAGTGGTCTCACTCAAGACTCTTCAAGGTGGAAACCTGTCATAGCCACGTCAGAAACAGTCCTCAGAATAATAGTCTGATTCAGCCACTGGTCTTGTAGGCCTAATCTGAGTAATAAAAAAAAGTATTTTGTAAAAAATACTTATACCTCGGAATTCAAAACACAATGTTAGCCCTCTTCGTTCTTGCTTTGTAAAGTGCTTCCTTATAAGCAGGAAACGGGTAGAATTTATGTCTACTGCCACTGAAAATCCCAGCTTGGTGAATCTGGTGAATCTAATTTACTGTACAGTACATGTGCAAACAGAACAGTACTGCTGAGTCAGGGTTCGGGGAAAGAACAAGGTGTGAAATGGAGGCCTAATGCGGACTATGCAGCAGGATCATGCAGGGGCACACACACATGCATGCACACGTACACACTTCATCTCAATTTACTCTGAACATTGGACTTGCTGGAATGTTTGGTGCTGCAAGAATGGCCTAAGCAGGTGCAGCCAGGGTCCAGTGCTTTCAGAAGCTGAATATCTGTCCACAATGTTTTACGATGGGAGAACTCTAATGTCTGGTCTTGTCTCAAGTGGATTTATGAGTGGTTTTGGATACTGGTTTACAGTACAAGATGTCAAAGTGATCAGAATGAGAATATCTTGAGCAGATTCCAGAGGATCTATCCCTTAGGGCTAGGAATTGCCAAGGACCTCACGATACGATATTATCACAGTCCTCACAATCTATATTTATTGCGATTCCATGATCCAAACATATTGCTCACCTTATATCTGCTGCAGAGGGACGAGAGCCATGAGAAAACTTATCAGTCATGGAAATAAAAGTGCTGAAAACAAATTGGGTACCTATTTAAAAATAATATCCCGACATGTAACTGTATCAATTTTGTCCCCCGTCACTACTACCCATATGCTTTAGTCATATAGTCAAACTCCAGAGTGGAGGTTAGCTGTGCTCTAGCTGAGAGAACACAATGTCCTGCAGAACATGGCTATAACAGGCACAGCAGAGGAAAGCAATCTCATGTTGAAATCACTTAACTACACAGGCAGTTGTAATGCAATTCTGTCCTGGTGCGTGTGTTCTCTGTATGATCTGGACTACTTTGGTCCTATGTTGTATTGACAGGACACGTATGCTATGAGGAGTTAAAATGCACAGGAATGAAACACTGTCCTTTCAGTTCAATCTGGAACCAGGTATGAGGTCTGAGCATAAATATTTTGTGCTTTTTGTTTCTCTCAGATCCATTGTTTCGCTATAACAACCCTGAAATTGCGATTCCATACTCTTGGTTTTACATTCTCTGGAGTTTGTTATGTTACTGTATTTTTTACCCCCCCCATATTTTATGTTTTTGTTCTGCTGAACTGAACCCATCTGTTTTGGCCCTCTACTTGAATCCCTTCTGCAAACGTCATCCATTAGCTTTGTCTGCCTAAATCGCCCAGTGTTTTGATGAGTTTATTTCACCAGCACAAACTTGTGATTTGATTTGAGTTATCATTTGACCGACTCTGCGTAGGCTGATAAGCTCTCGGAGAGGCCTTTTTATGGAGTTCTCCCTCGTCAGTTGAAATATCATATTAGTAAAACCCTGAGTGTCTTTGTCTTTTGCTATTCAAAACATAAATCTCCTCCCATTAAACACTGTCCTTCCCCTTCACTGCAACTGGATATTGGGCTGTTCTGAACAATGTACACAGAGAGGGCCCCTATATTCTAACTCCCACCAGGACCTTACATTAACATTGTCTCTCTTCCAGAGCGCATGTCTCTAGTTATGATATACAGTGTATTCGGAAAGTATTCAGACCCGTTTACTTTTTCCACATTTTGTAACATTAAGGCCTTATTCTAAAATGTATTAAATCGTTCTCCCCCCTCATCAATCTACACACAATACCTCATAATGGCAAAGCAAAAACAGGTTTTTAGAAATGTTTGCAAATGTATTAAAAATGTAAAACTGATATCACATTTACATAAGTATTCAGACCCTTCACTCAGTGCTTTAGTACCTCTGGCAGCGGATACAGCCTTGGGTCTTCTTGGGTATGACACTACAAGCTTGGCACACCTGTATTTGGGAAGTTTCTACCATTCATCTCTGCAGATCCTTGTCAAGCTCTGTCAGGTTGGATGGGAGCGTCGCTTCAGAGCTATTTTCTGATCTCTCCAGAGATGTTCAATCGGGCTCAAGTCCGGGCTCTGGAATGGCTTCCGTTTGGCTACTCTACCATAAAGGCCTGATTGTCAGAGGGACCATTGGGTTCTTGGTCCCCTCCCTGACCAAGGCTCTTCTGTCCTGATTGCTCAGTTTGGCCGGGTGTCCAGCTCTAGGCCAGCTCTTCTTTCATCTAAGTGCTGCAGACATTTTTTGGTACCTTCCCCAGGTCTGTGCCTCGACACAATCCTGTCTCGGAGCTCTACAGACAATTCCTTTGACCTCAAGGCTTGGTTTTGTTCTGACATGCACTGTGAACTGTGGGACTTTATGTAGATAGGTGTGTGCTTTTCCAAATGATTTCCAATCGATTGAATTTACTATAGGTAGACTCAATTTGTGGAAACATCTCAAGGTTGATCAATGGAAACAGGATGCACCTGAGCTTAATTTTGAGTCTCATATCAAAGGGTCTGAATACTTATGTAAATGAGCTATTTTTGTTTTTATTTTTAATAAATTTGCAAAAATGTCCTGAACTTGTTTTCGCTTTGTCATTATGGGTTATTGTGTGTATATTGATGAAGAAAAAAATGTAATTTAATTCATTTTAGAATAAGGCTACTTTCCAAATTCACTGTAACAAGAAAATACGTAGGGGGGAGTTTGTATGATAGGTACGTTGATTTATCTGACTTAAACCACACTAGTTTCTCTATGTGTTTGGATATGGGGTTTTCTTTGAGTGTTAAATGGAATCGAAATGCAGGTCTCCGGCTATGCAATGTTCAGAAACAGGATATGTCTGCCTGGGTGTGAGACTGTGTATGTGCATGTCTGTACTCTTTGTGCCTGTCCTGGTTTCTCACCCCACCTTCTCTTCTGTCTTGCAGGGAAGCAGCATAACAGTGAGTTCTCCCGCCTTATCGCACAGGTCCGGGGTCGCCTGGAGACTGCGAGGACGAGGGAGATAAAGCAGGAAGTGAGGGATGAGGGAGGAGAGGAGGACCAGGGAGTGGGCTCCAGCTCTGCAGGTACCACCGTAACCCTTATTAGCATGCCGAGAGAATGAAAGAGGAGGGTTAACACTGTCACCACAGGTGATCTTACAGCCCCCAGCCTTCTCAGCAGAGCTCAGTCAATAAGCTTTAATCTATCTTCTTTATTAGGAGGTAGCTTATTCGAACCTCTATGACCCCAGCCAGCCCTCTTATATTGGCTCTGATCCGTGTTCTGAAATAGTGATGTCTCAATGTGGGCATTAGTCATACCCCTTTAAAGATGCATGATAAAATGGCGCCGAAGAGGATGGCAGAAATTTTTCATTCCCATAATCAATTATGCTATTTGTTTCTTTACGTTGTTTGTAACTTCTGTTTTAACTTATTTCGTACATAATGTTGCTGCTACCGTCTCTTATGACCCGAAAAGGATATCAGAACTGGGATTACTCACCATGGACTGGAAGAAGCTTTTTCCTTTAACGAGTCCGACGAGAAAGATATACTGCTCTCACAGATCCATGTAATTTGTGTGAAGAAAAGACGGAGGAAAAGAGGACGCAGATAAGGCTGCCTTTTGAGAATCCGTAGGCTAGCAAGTAAACTCCCATTGCCATCAATTGTACTTGCTAACATGCAATCATTGGAAGATAAAATGGATGACCTTTAGGTTTCGGGTAGCCTACCAACGGGACAATTAGAACTGTAATATCCTATGTTTCACCGAGCCGTGGTGATCGACGACACGGACAATATAGCATTGGAGGGATATTCAATGCAATGCATGTCTGGTAAGACGAGGGGTCGGGGTGTGTGTCTTTGTCAATAACAGCTGGTGCGTGATGTCTAATATTGTAGAGTACCTTATGATAAGCCGTGGACCACACTAGCTACCAAGAGATTTCTCATCTATATTATTCGTAGCCGTCTATTTACCACCACAGACCGATGCTGGTGCTAAGAGCATACTCAACCAACTCTATAAGGCCATAAGCAAACAAGAAAATGCTCACCCAGAAGCGGAGCTCCTAGTGGCCAGGGACTTTAATGCAGGCAAACATAAATCAGTTTTACCATTTTTTTTACCAGCATGTCACATGTGCAACCAGTGGAGAAAAAAACTCTAGACCACCTTTACTCCACACACAGAGATGCATACAAAGTTCTTCACCGCCCTCCATTTGGCAAATCTGACCATAATTCTGTACTCCTGATGCCAGCTTACAAGCTAAAACTAAAGCAGAAGTACCAGTGACTCGCTCAATACGGTAATGGTCAGATGGCGCGGATGCTACGCACAAGACTGTTTTGCTAGCACAGACTGGAATATGTTCCGGGAGTCATCCAATGGCATTGAGGAATATACCACCTCAGTCATCGGCTTCATCAATAAGTGCATCGAAGACATCATCCCCACAGTACGTACATATCCCAACCAGAAGCCATGGATTACATCAAGCTAAAGGCTAGAGCTCTGCATCGAGCTAAAAGCTAGAGCTGCCGCTGTCAAGGAGTGGGACACAAAAATGATGCATGCACGAGAGCACCAGCTGTTCTGGATGACTTTGTGATAACTCTCGGTAGCCGATGTGAGAAAGACCTTTAAACAGGTAAACATTCACAAGGCCGTGGGGCCAGATGGATTACCAGGACGTGTTCTGAAAGCATGCGTGGACCAACTGGCAAGTGTCTTCACTGAAATTTTCAACCTCTCCCTGACCGAGTCTGTAATACCTACAAGTTTCAAGCAGACCACCATAGTCCCTGTGCCCAAGGAAGCGAAGGTAACCTGCCTAAATGATGAACGGCCCATAGCACTCACGTCGGTAGCCATGAATTGATTTGTAAGGTTGGTCATGGGTCACATCAACAGCATCCTCCTGGGTACCCTAGATCCACTCCAATTCGCATACCGCTCCAACAGATCCACAGATGACACAATCTCAATCGCACTCCACACTGCCCTTTCCCACCCGTACAAAAGGAACACCTATGTGAGAATGCTATTCATTGACTACAGCTCAGCGTTCAACACCATAGTGCCCACAAAGCTCATCACTAAGCTAAAGACCCTGGGACTAAACACCTCCCTCTGCAACTGGATCCTGGACTCCCTGATGGGCCACCCCTCAGGGGTGTGTACTTAGTCCCCTCCTGTACTCCTTGTTCACCCACGACTGCGTGGCCAAACATGACTCCAACACCATCATTAAGTTTGCTGACGACACAACAGTGGTAAGTCTATAGGGAGGAGGTCAGTGAATTGGCAGTGTGGTGCCAGGACAAACACCTCTCCCTCAATGTGAGCAAGACAAGGGAGCTGATCGTGGGCAACAGGAAAAGGTGGACTGAACAGGCCCCCATTAACATAAACGGGGCTGTAGTGGAGCGGGTCGAGAGTTTCAAGTTCCTTTGGTGTCCACATCACCAACGATCTATCATGGTCCAAACACACCAAGACAGTTGTGAAGAGGGCACGACAAAACCTTTTTCCCCTCAGAAGACTGAAAAGATTTGGCATGGACCCCAGATCCTCAAAAAGCATCCTGACCGGTTGGGTCACCGCCTGGTATGGCAACTGCTTGGCATTTGACTAGTAAAAATTCCCTGTCTTAGGTCAGTTAGGATCACCACTTTGTTGTAAAAATGTGGAATGTCAGAATAATAGTAATTTCTTTAATAATAGTAATCACATTCCCAGTGGGTCAGAAGTTTACATACACTCAATTAGTATTTGGTAGCATTGCCTTTAAATTGTTTAACTAAGATCAAACATTTACATTACATTTAAGTCATTTAGCAGACGCTCTTATCCAGAGCGACTTACAAATTGGTGCATTCACCTTATGTCATCCAGTGGAACAGCCACTTTACAATAGTGCATCTAAATCTTTTAAGGGGGGGGGGTGAGAAGGATTACTTTATCCTATCCTAGGTATTCCTTAAAGAGGTGGGGTTTCAGGTGTCTCCGGAAGGTGGTGATTGACTCCGCTGTCCTGGCGTCGTGAGGGAGTGTGTTCCACCATTGGGGAGCCAGAGCAGCGAACAGTTTTGACTGGGCTGAGCGGGAACTGTACTTCCTCAGTGGTAGGGAGGCGAGCAGGCCAGAGGTGGATGAACGCAGTGCCCTTGTTTGGGTGTAGGGCCTGATCAGAGCCTGGAGGTACTGAGGTGCCGTTCCCCTCACAGCTCCGTAGGCAAGCACCATGGTCTTGTAGCGGATGCGAGCTTCAACTGGAAGCCAGTGGAGAGAGCGGAGGAGCGGGGTGACGTTTCGGGTATCCTTCCACAAGCTTCCCACAATAAGTTGGGTGAATTTTGGCCCATTCTTCCTGACAGAGCTGGTGTATCTGAGTCAGGTTTGTAGGCCTCCTTGCTCGCCTACACTTTTTCAGTTCTGCCTACACATTTTCTATAGGATTGAGGTCAGGGCTTTGTGATGTCCACTCCAATACCTTGACTTTGTTGCCCTTAAGCCATTTTACCAAAACTTTTGAAGTATGCTTGGGGTCATTGTCCATTTGTAAGACCATTTGCAACCAAGCTTTAACTTCCTGACTGATGTCTTGAGATATTGCTTCAATATATCCACATAATTTTCCATCCTCATGATGCCATTTATTATGTGAAGTGCACCAGTCCCTCCTGCAGCAAAGCACCCCCACAACATGATTCACGGTTGGGATGGTGTTCTTCGGCTTGCAAGCTTCCCCCCTTTTCCTCCAAACATAACAATGGTCATTTTGGCCAAACAGTTCTATTTTTGTTTCATCAGAACAGAGGACATTTCTCCAAAAGTACGATATTTTTCCCCATGTGCAGTTGCAAACCATAGTCAGACTTTTTTATGGTGGTTTTGGAGCAGTGGCTTCTTCCTTGCTGAGTGGCGTTTCAGGTTATGTCGATATAGGAATTGTTTTACTGTGGATATAGATACTTTTGTACCTGTTTCCTTCTGCATCTTCACATGGTCCTTTGCTGTCGTTCTGGGATTGATTTGCACTTTTCGCACCAAAGTACGTTCATCTCTAGGAGAAAGAACACTTCTCCTTCCTGAGCAGTATGACGACTACGTGGTCCCATGGTGTTTATACTTGCGCACTATTGTTTGTACAGATGAACGTGGCACCTTCATGCGTTTGGACGTTGCTCAAGGATGAACCAGAATTGTGGAGGTCTACAGTTTTTTTCTGAGGTCTTGGCTGATTTCTTTTTATTTACCCATGATGTCAAGCAAAGAGGCACTGAGTTTGAAGGTAGGCCTTTAAATACATCCACATTTACATCTCCAATTGACTCAAATGATGTCAATTAGCCTATCAGAAGCTTTAAAGCCATAATGCAATTTTCTTGAATTTTCCAAGCTGGATAAATACACAGTCAACCTGTAAACTTCTGACTCACTGGAATTGTGATACAGTGAATTATAAGTGAAATAATCTGTCTGTAAACAAATGTTGGAAAAAATGTCTTGTGTCATGCACAAAGTCGATGTCCTAACCGACTTGCCAAAACTGTAGTTTGTTAACAAGATATTTGTGGAGTGGTTGAAAAATGAGTTTTAATCACTCCAACCTAAGTGTATGTAAACTTCGGACTTCAACTGTATAATAGACGGTGTCAGAGGAAAGCTCATAAATTGTCAGACACTCCAGTCACCCAAGTCTCTGCTACCGCACGGCAAGCGGTAACGGAGTTCCAAGTCTAGGACCAAAAGGCTCCCTAACAGCTTCTACCCTCAAGACATAAGACTGCTGATCAATTCATCAAATGGCTACCGGACTATTACATTGACACCCCCCCCATTTGTTTTGTACACTGCTGCTACTAGCTGTTTATCATCTATGCAAAGTGACTTCACCCTTACCTACATGTACAAATTACCTCTAACCTGTACCCCCGCACACTGACTCGGTACCGGTATCCCCTGTATATATCCTTATTATTGTTTTGTTATTGTGTTAGTTTTTAATTATTTTTTACTGTATTTCATTTGGTAAATACTTTCTTAACTCTTCTTGAACTGTACTGTTGGTTAAGGGCTTGTAGTAAGTAAGTATTTCGCTCTAAGGTCTACACCCACGAGCTCTATTGGGATTCATGCCCTGTATGTCTTAAAAAAGGTCACACTTGGTGACAAAGTGATGGTGCCTATTAATTTTCAGTGGAAGGCAAGACCAAACAGCAAGCTTGCGCCGAAGTGTTTGAAGCTAGTGGAGCTAGTCAAACAGAGCATGAACAGGGCAGGCTTCAAGTTGCAAATTATTGGCGATATGGCAGCAACATTGACTAATCGCAGCTCGCTATAGCTTACAGCCTGTGTTGGATTTGCTGTTGATACCTAGCACTACCTAGCATGCTGTTGGCTTGCTCCTTTATAAAAAAACACCCACATGGCGATCAACTGTTGCCAAATAAAGTATTTAATATTTTTCCATGGAAATCCCCCATCATAGATTGAAACATCAGTACATGCAGAGATAATCATATTCAAAATGCATTAGTCACACTTCAAAATGTCAGCCACATATAGAATATCATTAACTGCTGGTCATGAACCTTCTGCCCTCTGCCTAGAAGACACAGTGGTGTGTTTGTGGTTAAAAGTATTCCCCATTACTTTGGGGAAATATCTATGAGATAAGATATAATTTAACATGAATGACTTTAGCATCTATCACACAGTCTGTTCAAATCATGTTTACATGGTTAAAATAGGACTGATCCAGATTATAAACCATGACATGGATTTCAAGCAAAGTGTCCTAGCACAGATTTCTCATAGCTCATTTTCACCACTAAATGATTTTATACCAGTTTTATGATCATGTGTACAGTCCATGTTATTTTCCCTCCTTCCTGTAGATAAGGCAGCACAACAGGAACAGAGTGATCCCAGCCCCAGTGACTCAGAGGCCTGCTGCGTATTGATGACATCACCTGTGGAAGAGCCCTCTGAGAAGCAGCAGCAGCCTTCTGTTGTAGCAGTCATCTCCAGGTCACCCAGCCCATGTCTCAGTGAGGTGTCCATCAGCAGGTGAGGGAGCCCAGGAGACGGCAGAATTGAGTAAGGTGAAGTTGCCCGGAGACGCTTATCTTGGGTCAGTTTTGCGTTTTCCCCACTAATGGTTAAGGTTAGGCTTGGGGAAGGGTATAGGGCTGTTGCGAGGACCATATTAGCCACTATTGTCCCTGTAATCACTCTGACATCATTGCAAATGTAATCAAAAATCTAATCAAACACTTCATGAGAGCCCATGAGCAACATTTCTATAGACTATGAAATTGCTTGAGAAAACAGTGATGGCATCTATTAAAAAGAGGAGGATTTCATCAGCTTTCTATAGGCTAGGCCAACTGTATTGATTTCTGATCATTCCTAATATTAAGCAAATATTAAGCACATTGCTTATCTTTACGACAGGTGTATAACCTACCTGGCTGGCATGAAAATTAACCACAGGAAAAGTGTCTTCCATTTGCTATTGTAAGTCCAGATGACAGGCATTTTTTCCCTGCCCCTGTTTCGAGACAGGTGCATGATAATCAAAACGAATTTCACACATTAAATAAAACTTTATTTGTCACATGCGCCAAATACAACAGGTGTCTACACCTTACTGTGAAATGCTTACTTACAAGCCCTTAACCAACAGTGCAGTTCAAGAAAGAGTAAAAATAATACAAAAGTAACACAATAATATAGCAATAACGAGGCTATATACAGGGGGGTACCGGTACCGAGTCAATTAGTACATGTAGGTAGGGGTGAAGTGACTATATATACATTATTTAGTATATGTAAAGTCAAGATTAAATCAAGAATAGTCTGATGGGTGACTATTAGCTTATCACTTGAAGCCCAGTTTAAGGCAAGAAACAATGCCTATTTAAAAAAATAAAAAAATTGAATCATAGTCACGCACTTCATGTAGCCTAGCCCATAGGCCTATATGTTTTGATACGGTTTGTATCACAACTAAAGGGGCCAAATAACTTAAAATTAAGCACATTAATCCCCTTTACAAGGGGTGTAGAGCTTAACTGGCATACATAAGCAGCACATGAGTTTCAAGTTTGGAGAAGATAATTTTTTACCATAAAAATGCACCTTTATAATAAAAGCGTTACATGCATATTCACATTTGTGGTCAATTTTGATAATGGTGTTTTCCCACTAATGGAACATTTGCCCTTATAGTCAGTCTAATGTCGTGTGCGCATTGCTGTGCTTATAATGTGAAGAAATAGCCTAATAGTTTATCAACATTTTTAAGCTAAATGTTCTGATCTGTTGCGTCAGCCTCATTGCGTAAAAAAGTTTTTTTGATGGTAGTGGTTGTATTAATTTGATATCTATCACATCCCACAACTGTCCCAGACTATGGAATATTTATTTATCACACAGAATATAATAGGAACAACTTTTATACTATGAGGGATAGTAGACGTAGACTAGTGCTTTTGCTGTTAGTTAGGCCTACTCATCTTGTTGGCTGACGAAAAGTAAATGTGGACAGTTCTTCCAATATCTTCATTATGCACCTAGGAATTGGATAAAGACACGCGCAATTGCGTCCCCGATGTCTGTCTTCACTTGTAGCCTGTGAGTGAGAAGTGCTTTGGAGCAGGTAGCACTCTGGGAGAAGGGCTGCAAAAGGCATGGATTTCTTTTTTCCAGTGCATTATGGCCACACAAAGAGGATGCCCCTGGGAAATGTGAGGCATTATCAAGTGCTTCCCTAGTTGTGAATGAGAGACTGAGGAAGTGTGTACAGCAGGTGCAAAAAACAAAGCAGAGCTCATGCCTTACAATGTATTAAAAATCAAAACATATAGCCCAACGTTTGTAGAACATTGCATTAATAACGCTTAATTAAGCATATAGGAGTACCTAATTCTTTCTTACCGCTCAACACAGAAAAGCCGCATGTGTGCACTCCCTCAAATCGTTTGGAGAAAATATCCTTTCTATTTTATTCAGCTTTGTTCAATTGTATTCTTCATACTATAAAATAATATAAAATAATGCCACTAAGCAAATTTTGTCTGCTAAATAATCTAGTGTAGCCCACAGCCATATGGCATAGCCAGGTCAGGACCTAACATAAGGTCAACTCAGAGTATGCTATTCTGTTCTTCTGAAATAGACTACATTTTCTTCATATCATTTTTCGTTAGACCTGTCTAAAGTAAATAATGGATTTATTGTGAAGGTGTAGACTATATTACATGGATTTATTTGACTTTTCAAAATGTACTCTTAACGGTCAAAAGTTTTAGAACACCTACTCATTCAAGGGTTTTCTTTATTTTTACTATATATATATATTCAAATAGCCACCATTTGCCTTGACAGCTTTGCACACTCTTGGCATTCTCTCAACCAGCTTCATGAGGTAGTCACCTGTGTAGAAGCCAAGAGATGCTAAATGTGTTTATGTTAATTAACGGCCAATTACCGTGAGACCGACAGTTATTTGCTTGGCAATCACCAGCTGTCGAAATTTCGTGACCGCCACAGTCCTAGGAGGGTATCCCGAATTTGATCCTTGGGAAAACGTTATCCTGTGCAAGCTGAATAGCTGATGCTCCACTCCTCAACAAGCAGACATTTGACTTGTCTTTTCAGGGTTTCTCTGTGTCAATGCTTAACACTTCTCAAAACAGGAGATCTGTCCTGTGCGTAATATTACTGAGACATTTTGTATGTAGCCAAAGTTGGACTCTCAGCAGGAGTATTTTGTTGGCGCTCACACAGAGCTAAACATGCACCTTTGGAAAGAGTTCCATCAGGATTATACACTTTTGAAAGACGATCCAACGTTGGTTAGTTGAAGACTAAAGTTACTGTACTTGTTGAACATACCACCCTGTTCAACATGTTTCATTTTTTCGTTAAATAATAAGGTTGGGGGGCCTCCCAGGTGGCACAGTGGTCTAGGGCACTGCATCGCAGTGCTAGTTGTCCCAGAGACTTTGGGTTCGAGCCCAGGCTCTGTTGCAGCCGGCCGCGACCGGGAGGTCCATGGGGCGACGCACAATTGGCCTAGCGTCTTCCGGGTTAGGGAGGGTTTGGCCGGTAGGGATATCCTTGTCTCATCGTGCACTAGCGACTCCTGTGGCGGGCCGGGTGCAGTGCGCGCTAACCAGGTCGCCAGGTGCATGGTGTTTCCTCCGACACATTGGTGCGGCTGGCTTCCGGGTTGGTTGCGCGCTGTGTTAATAAGCAGTGCGGCTTGGTTGGGTTGTGTTTCGGAGCACACATGGCTTTCGACCTTCGTCTCTCCCGAGCCCGTACGGGAGTTGTAGCGATGAGACAAGATAGTAACTACTAACATTTGGATACTACGAAATTGGGGAGAAAAAGGGGGTAAAATACAAAATAAAAAATAAAAAATAATAATAAGGCTGGTAATCGGAAATCGGTTGCAGCTCAAGTCTATCTATAAAACCCACAATGCAATGCACTCTCTGAGCATGGAGTTTGTAGTGATAGGCATTCCGGCTCTTTTGGCTCCGAAACGGCTCTTTGTATTTTTTCAAGTCAAACAGTTTGCGATAGTTTGACTATGATTGGTGTTAAAACAATTCTAATTCAATTATTGAATGAAATCATACTCTACCTTAACCACAATGTATTTAAAATGCATTGGTTTGTTATGAAAAAGAATGCTATTAAACATTTGCATTTAAAGTATAACTTTTTAATGTATATAAACAAAGTGCATATAAATCTAACCATTCAAAATAAATACAATCTGAACAGCATAATAGAATATTGCACCGTTTCAAAGAAAAATAAATTACAATTTGTAAAACTGCAGTATCCCACAAATTGAAATATATGTAAAAAAGAAGGCTGCTATTACACATGTGCATGTCACGTCTTGTATGTAGGTGGCAGGCAAGTCAAGCGCAGGAGAATTAAACTTGGTATAATTGGAGTATTTTAATAACTTAAAATATAAACTCCAAAACCAAAGTCCATAATAAAATAAATGCAGGTACAAGAACCCGTCGCACACCAATCCATAAAACATGAACATAACCATAAACAATCTCTGAGGACATGAGGGGAAACAGAGGTTTAAATACAGAACACTTAATGAATGGGATTGGAATCAGGTGTGTAAGAAGACCATACAAAACCAAACATAGATCAATGATGGCTAGAAGACCGGTGACGTCGACCGCCGAACACCAACAAGGAGAGGCATCGACTTCGGCAGAAGTCGTGACAGTAACCACCCCCCCGACGCAGGCCTCGGGGACGACCCGGAGGACGAGGCACAGGGCGATCTGGATGGAGACTGTGGAACTCTCGTAGCAGGGAAGGATCTAACACGTCCTCCACCGGAACCCAGAATCTCTCCTCCGGACCGTACCACTCCCATTACTATTTAATGAAGCTGCCAGTTGAGGACTTGTGAGGTGTCTGTATCTCAAACTAAACTCTCTAATGTACTTATCCTCTTGCTCAATTGTGCACTGGAGCCTCCTACTATTTTGGTTAGAGCTAGTTTGGAGTAGTACACAGCGTTGTACGAGATCTTCAATTTCTTGCATTTCTTAGAACAAGAACTGTAGTCGAACCCACAAATTATGATGCTCCAGATACTCAACTAGTCTAAAGAAGAGCATTTTTATTTCTTCTTTAATCAGAACTACAGTTTTCAGCTGTGCTAACATCATTGCAAAATGGTTTTCTAATGATCAATTAGCCTTTTAAAATAATACACTTGGATTAGTTAACACAACGTGCCTCTGGAACACAGGAACGATGGTTGCTGATAATGCAACTCTGTACACCTTTGTAGATATTCCATAACAAATCAGCCGTGTCCATCTAAAATAATAATTTACAACATTAACAATGTCTGCACTGTATTTCTGATCAATTTTATGTTATTTTAATGGACAAAAAATTAGCTTTTCTTTCAAAAACAAGGACATTTCTAAGTGACCCCATACTTTTGAACGGTAGTGTATACTTTGTTATGACGATATAGACGGATGGATGTGTTCTAGACAAGTATGGCCATACCATCTATTGGTTGATTTAGTGATCTGGAGTGCAAGTAAATGTTTTAAAACCGTTATGAAATGTCATAGTTATTCCCTTTCTCCATTGACAAGAACGTTATTGTGATGACGCATTACAACACGATTTCCTTATTTCACAGACAAAACACTTAGTAGTTCAATCATGTTTGAAATAGTTATTTGACCTAATCATAGAACATAGACTATCACCAAATATAGTTTTTTTTCCTGAAGTGGGTTATCTCTTTAATTTACTCAACGTGGTGGGTTTTGTTGAAGTTTCCTTAGAAGTATTGCTGAGCTCTCCGCAGGTGTTGGGTGTTTTGAGTGTCTCTGAAGAGAACATTTAATGCAGTCTTCTAATCATAGAAAGGCCAGCTTAGGGAGGTGAATACTAAGTGTTCTAAAAGCAGGGCCTTGTTTGGTTTTGATTTAATGTTTAGGAGAGACTCATTACTTCCAGCTTTTTGCTCATTATGGGATAAATCAGGGCTGCTCACAGCAGCTGTTAGCGATAGATTGACCCAATGTGTTTGCTTTTTTGTGGTTCTCCGGTTTTTCTTTCTGGTGAATCTCATTCCCTCTAGGCACAACTGTAGATTCTTCGGCTTACATTTGCTTTATTGATTTTTACTTTTAAGTTGCGCTCCCCTGACATGCATTGATTTACTTCCATGAGCAAAGAGGGGAGTAATATATCAAAGGGCATGCAAAAATAACCCCAAAACAGTCAGTAGGCATAGGCTTCAACAATTATAGCCAGATGAATTTGTATCATAATAAGGCCATCTTAGAGCTGGAATCATTTGAACTTAGATAAGCTTCTGCAAAGTACTAGTTCCACAGTCAGTATTAAGCCCTCTGTCATTGTGTTGCAGCAGCCCTCAGTATATCTGCAGTGCATCCAGGCAGGGTCTGAGCAGTCACATCAGGACACAAGCCGCAGGGAACCCACAGGAGGGCAGAACGCCATCATGCTTGGAGGTGTATGTCCTGCAGTCACAGCAGATAAACACACCCTGATGTTCTTCACCACTACCACTCTCACTCTCTGTCTGATACCTGGTCCACAGAACATGGTACCAGCTACTGTAGGATCCTGTCAGGTCTCCCATCAGGGTAGTGGTCATGCTACACATTGCTTGAGAGGGAAGTTTAGAGTGTCCCTGCCACAACGTTTGGAGACTGGAAGTTAAAATAGAAGAGGATGTGTAGATGTTGACATTTTGGCCTTAGGTAAGAGGTTATAATGAGGGCCTAACACTGTGGCGAAATCTGCTCGGAGCCTTCACCGTGCGCTGCCACTTTAAGAGTGCATGAGCAGTAAGGAAGGAGGAAATAAAGAGAGCTCGTTCAGCTCTTTGGGGAGGAACTCTTGGGTGGCGCGACAGTTTGATTGTGTGTGCTGTGCTGCAGAAGTTTTGTTTGTTTTCAGCGTTTATAAAGTATTTAACTCAATCATCGGTGTGATCGCTTTTAGATCGTGGTTGTTTTTGTTTGGGACCACGCCCGTTATGGATCGCATGGATTAGTAGCAACATTGTTGCGAAGCTTTAACAAACAAACCAACAAACCATCGGACAGTCAGACACCGTCAGGCCTGAAGACCACAGCTAAGCTTGATCTTTTTCTCTCTCTTTCTCTTCCCTCTCATTCCAGTGCTTTACCCTGCAACAGACTCTCTATTTGTTAAATGCACTTCCCATTGAAGTTCATTAGAGCTGGACTATTATTTCCCTGCCAGAAGTATTTGGATGGACATTTTAGTAGGTTACTTGCAAGTTGTATATTATGTGAACTGTATTGAGGTGCGGTGTACTAATGACATGTGGCCGAGAAGATTGTGGACATTTTTAAGGCCTTTGTTGTGTCGATGAACACCCCCCACATTCATACCCTCTGCACTCACCCACTAGAAAATAATACAGATTATTGCAAATCCTATGTTGATGACTGGGTTCGTTCTTGTATGAAGTTGCTGTTGAATTGCTCTGCCATTATTAGTATTAGTATTATTGTATGAGGTATTCTTGTTTGGGTTACCCCTGTGCTGTGATGTGGGTTTTATATGGTGTGTATTCTCTTTTCTCTCCACTGGCTATCTGGTAAACAGGCTACACTCTAGGCAGTCTCTTCTGGTGTTGTGGTCTGGTAGTGGTACTCTCTCTATTCTACTCTTTTCCTTTCGGCATGGTTAATACCTGCCTGGCGCCCAAACAAAATCTTTCTTTACCCCTCTCTAATAAATACCGCTACAGAATTGCGGTCAGAGTGTAGCCGATAGTAGGGTTCGGACATAGAGATGGTCAGTCCACTGAAGAACAGGAAGACTAGGCCAAGGACTACAACAAATGCAAGGCTTGAATCTGCAAGTATTGCCACAGGAAGGTTAATAGTCTCACCATGCAGTTTTATTATTATACTAATCCAGCCCATAGGGGTGGTAGGTTCTCCATTGGCCAAGTACAATGGTCCCCCCTCCCATGTTCGTAGCTCCTCATGAGGTAATGCCATGTTCTGCCACAGGGCCTCCTGCATCAGGGTGTAAGATGCCCCTGTGTCGATTATGGCCTTCCCCCTCCAGTTCCTAACAGTCAGAGGAACCAATAGTTGTTGCGGAATAGGAATAAGACCGCTAGCTGTGCTGTCTAAAGGCTTCATGGTGGGCATTAAGGCTGACCCAATTGTATGCAAGCCACCACTGTGTAGACTTTCAGTCTTCGGTCCTTTCTGACCTTTTCCTGAATCCTGATGCTGGATATAGAGCGGGCAAGAATCTGGAGGATGTTGGACTTTAGACCTCCAACACATAACTGGACTTTTGTCCTGGATCTTGGGTACAAATATCTGAGACGGTTTAGCCCCAGGAGAGTTATGGGTATACTGGGATGAGGGAACAGGGTTTTTAGTTTGGAGGTGGTGCTTCCAGTCCTTCTCAAACTGAGTCCCAAGACGCACCAGATCATCCACATTCTGCACACGTTCTCGAAGTTGACTAGCAAGGCGGGGAACCATGTTCTTAAGGAGTTTGACCATCTCCTGCTCAGTAATGTCAGCCTTCCATCTCCTACATAGAACTCGATAGGAGAAGGCAAAGTCCCGTATTGGCTCTGCTTCACCCTGGACTCTGTTACGAACACGTTCCGCCAGTTCATCCTCATAGTCCTCTGAGAGGAAGGCTAAGAGGAATATTTTTTGAAACTCCTCCCAGGTTGACACATGTTCACGGGCTATCTCCCACCAGTCTCTTGCTGTACCATGGAGAACACTGCGGAGGGTGGCAAGAACCTCCAAGTCAGTAAGGGGCCAGATGGAAAGAAAATCATTACACTTAGATAAGAAAAACAGTGGATCAACATCATCTTCTGGGCTGCCAAAAGTGGGGAAAAGTAGTTTGATAGGGAGGGAGCGCTCTAGAGGAGGCATGACAGTGGCAGTGGGAGTTCTGCTGTTTAACAGTATCTTCAGAGGGGTTTTTGTAGTGCTACCTGTTCCTATTCCATTACTGGCCAAGCCAGTGGCAGAGGTAAAACCTGAGGGAGGTGCAGAAGATTTGTCCAGAAGGGAAAGCACTGCATTACCTCCTGGTGCAGCCCTTCCAGTTGAAGGTCTGTGGCCTTCTGTGCTTTTTCCATCTCATTAACGGTGTCCTTTTGAGTCTGTTCAATCAAAAATCGTAGTTCCCCTGTGAGAGAGTTCTTCATGTCCTCCATAACTTCCTTCAGATAAGAACACACTCCCTTCACAACAGAGGCTGACTCCTCTGCTCTCTGTTTTTGTTCCTCCTCAAGAAAGATTATGACTTGATGATGGTTAGTTTCCATTTGTGTTTTGAACCGGTGCAGTTTTCCTTGAATATCCTGCTTCAGAGAATCTTGTAAATATTTCTGTCTCTGAACAATTTGTTGTTGGTTTTCCTCCATTTGACAGGGAAGGTAATCCAACCTCCTCTGCACATCTGTCTGATGAGCCTCCACACATTCACTGAGTTTGCGAATGGCATTCTCCTGCATTGTCAAACTATGATTGGTGTGTGTCCATTGATGTTCCAGTTGTCCAGTGATCACAGAGACACCTCTCCCAGTCTCTCTGGACAGGGTAACCGGAAGGGTTTGAGGGGAGGGTAATGGTGGAGATGTTATAGGAGATGTTAGGGTTAGTGCTATCCAACTCCATTAGTTCATTGAGTCCTTCCACAATGAAAGAATCCCGAACATGATTACCGTCAGGTGTGTCCACATTGACACAGTATGGGGTTCCAACAAAAGGCATGATTCAACCTGGTGTGGATGGTGTCATGGGTGTTTCCCTTCAAGTCCCTGTTCGGGTGCCAATTCTGTAGCGGTATTTATTAGAGAGGGGTAAAGAACCAGACCCACACACATCAGCAGAAGAGACTGCCTAGAGTGTAGCCTGTTTACCAGATAGCCAGTGAAGAGAATAAGGTGAATGCACCAATTTGTAAGTCGCTCTGGATAAGAGCGTCTGCTAAATGACTTAAATGTAAATGTAAATATAAAACCCACATTCATACCCTCTGCACTCACCCACTAGAAAATAATACAGATTATTGCAAATCCTATGTTGATGACTGGGTTCGTTCTTGTATGAAGTTGCTGTTGAATTGCTCTGCCATTATTAATATTAGTATTATTGTATGAGGTATTCTTGTTTGGGTTACCCCTGTGCTGTGATGTGGGTTTTATATGGTGTGTATTCTCTTTTCTCTCCACTGGCTATCTGGTAAACAGGCTACACTCTAGGCAGTCTCTTCTGCTGATGTGTGTGGGTCTGGTAGTGGTACTCTCTCTATTCTACTCTTTTCCTTTCGGCATGGTTAATACCTGCCTGGCGCCCGAACAAAATCTTTCTTTACCCCTCTCTAATAAATACCGCTACAACACATTCATCAAACATGGAGACAAAACCGCTTCAGTGTTGAGAGAGTAATGACTGAGTTCAAGAGCCAGCTTAAGCCAAGGACAGCCTCTTCAATCTAATTATGAGCAGCATGGGCAACACAATGTAAGATAAGGATTTACTTTACCGATACATTTCTCTCAGGGATGTACCACTGTATGAAGATAAAACCAAACAACAATTTAGTGAAATACACTCAGTGGGCAGTTTATTAGGTACTCCACCCAGTTCACGAAAATGGTTCACTCCTACAGACAGTGAGTCAGATGGCTGTGGCTTGCTATATAAAGCAGGCAGATAGCCATCGATGCATTCAATTACTGTTTGCTTGAACATTCGACTGGGCAAAACGAGTGACCTAAGCGACTTTGATAGTTCGTGCCAGGCTCGCCGGTTTCAGTATCTCAGAAACAGCCGACATCCTGAGCTTTTCACGCACGCCATTCTAGGGTTTACCGAGAATGGTGCAACAAACAAAAAACATCAAAGCAACAACAAAACAGCTCGTGCAAGCTACCAGGCGGGCTATAAACAGATGCAGAACGGCATCTCGTAATGTACAACTCGTCAGTCCTTGTCACGGATGGACTATTGCAGTAGATGACCACACTTGTCACTCCTATCAGCTAAAAACAAGTCAGAGCAGCTCCAGTGGGCACACGATCACCAATACTGGACCTTTGAGGAGTGGAAAAACATCACCTGGTCCAACGAATCCCGGTTCCTGTTGTGTCATGCTGATGGCATAAGCAGCATGAGTCAATGGCCCCATCCTGCCTAGCGTCAACAGTACAGGTTGGTGGCGGTAGTGTAATGGTGTTGGGAATGTTTTACTGGCACACAGTAGGTCCCTTGATACCAATTGAGCAATATTACCATGCCCGAAGAATTCCGGCTGTTCTGCAGGCAAAAAATAAATGCACGTAATATACAGTATATGTCAAATTAGCTAGGTTTCTTTGAATTAGGCAATCAAAATGTGGTAACACCTCCCACCCCAGTATAACCACTCATTCATTTAATGGACTCGGGGACTTTGTAGTTTTTACAAAGCCAGAGTTAATCCCCTGAAAAAGTGTGCTTTATTAGCAGTAGTTCACTAGAGGTTCCTCTCTGTTAGTTCATTATTTTTTGTTCATTTTCCCCTAGTCTCAAAGCATTTATGCTGTTCTTTTCATTATTTATATATTTCCAATGACACTGGAACCAGCTTCAAAAAGACCTGCTTAAATCCCCAGACATGTGCTCCTTGTGCTGGGTTGTCCTTACCTGCCTCCCAGGCCCTCCGTGGCTCCAAGACACTGATCTCAGTGGATTTAAGCTTGATAAGGGGTCATATTTGATTATGCCTCGCGCCACACACTCTCCGTTCCTCTGTTCCAAGGCCAAGTTTGACTCATCCTTTCAGTTGCTGTTTTTGGATAAAGTACTCAGTGGACCTCACATTATCCCGGCTTTTGTATTTCATTCAGACCTAAACTATCTGCTTGATATGATGACCATGGGATATGGTTGTCTGTCCGCAGTTGGCGTGTCCTTGGAAGATCTCAAACCCTTTTGGATGCGTACCATGAACAAAATCATATCACATCCTCTATTGCTCACCCCTTCCACACACAGACTGTCATAGCGCTGGAGGTTATTTTATTCCAAAAGTTTTAAAAATTATTTGTCATTTTTATATGTTTGTTGCTGAATGCCACTTTCCTCCCGGCACGTTTCCCACACATTTGTTTCCATGTGGGTCACAGGGGTGTTTTCAATCTGGTTGAAGTTCTGAGTGGTGAGAAATGGGCAAGTTTCAATTTTCGTTCTCAAAATCACACTTTTACAACCGAATTGGATGTTCTAAGTCTACAGCGGGTGCACTATGCAGAAATCGCTTCGCCATTTCCTGGTTGCAAAAATATGAATAGTTTGCCTAATTTAAGTTTATGTGAGAAAAACATGCAAGTATAGTGTAAGGAATGATTGTACCATCTAAACCGCTGTGAAATATATTTTCCACAACCAAAAATATTTTATGTTCAGCTGTTTGACGCTTGTGTACAAAACCGAAAGTAAAAGACGCAAAAACAAAACTTAAGACCTGGAAGCATAGAAATAGCCCACATAGAACAGATCTACCACTTGTTAGACTTGCTTTCAATTGTATTTATTTATTTTATTTCACCTTTATTTAACCAGGTAGGCAAGTTGAGAACAAGTTCTCATTTGCAACTGCGACCTGGCCAAGATGAAGCGTAGCAATTCGACACATACAACAACACAGAGTTTCACATGGAATAAACAAAACATACAGTCAATAATACAGTAGAACAAAAGAAAACAAAAAGTCTATATACAGTGAGTGCAATGAGGTAAGTTAAGGAAGTAGTTAGGTCATGGTTGCGAAGTAATTACAATATAGCAATTTAACACTGGAATGGCAGATCGGCAGAAGATGAATGTGCAGGTAGAGATACTTGGGTGCAAAGGAGCAAAATAAATAAATACCAGAATTGGGATGAGGTAGGTAGATAGATGGGCTGTTTACAGATAGGCTAAGTACAGGTGCAGTGATCTGTAAAATGCTCTGACAGCTGGTGCCTAAAGCTAGTGAGGGAGATGTGAGTCTCCAGCTTCAGAGATTTTTGCAATTCGTTCCAGTCATGGGCAGCAGAGAACTGGAAGGAAAGACGACCAAAGGAGGAATTGGCTTTGGGGGTGACCAGTGAGATATACCTGCTGGAGCACGTGCTACGAGTGGGTGCTGCTATGGTGACCAGTGAGCTGAGATAAGGCGGGGCTTTACCTAGCAGAGACTTGTAGATAACCTGTAGCCAGTGGGTTTGGCGACGAGTATGAAGCGAGGGCCAACCAACGAGAGCTTACAGGTCGCAATGGTGGGTAGTGTATGGGGCTTTGGTGACAAAACGGATGGCACTGTGATAGACTGCATCCAGTTTGTTGAGTGTTGGAGGCTATTTTATAGATGACATGGTCAGTTTTACGGGGGTATGTTTGTCAGTATGAGTGAAGGATGCTTTGTTGCGATATAGGAAGCCGATTCTAGATTTCATTTTGGATTGGAGATGCTTAATGTGAGTCTGGAAGGAGAGTTTAGTCTAACCAGACACCCAGGTATTTGTAGTTGTCCACGTATTCTAAGTCAGAGCCGTCCAGAGTAGTGATGCTGGACGGGCGAACAGGTGCGGGCAGCGATCGATTGAAAAGCATGCATTTAGTTTTACTTGCATTTAAGAGTAGTTGGAAGCCACGGAAGGAGAGTTGTATGGCATTGAAGCTCGCCTGGAGGTTAGTTAACAGTGTCCAAGGAGGGGCCAGAAGTATTATGAATGGTGTCGTCTGCGTAGAGGTGGATCAGAGAATCACCAGCAGCAAGAGCAACATCATTGATGTATACAGAAAAGAGAGTCGGCCCGAGAATTTACCCCTGTGGCACACCCATAGGGACTGTCAGAGGTCCAGACAACATGCACTCCGATTTGACACACTGAACTCTATCAGAGAAGTAGTTGGTTAACCAGGCGAGGCAATCATTTGAGAAACCAAGGCTGTCGAGGCTGCCAATAAGAATGTTGTGATTGACAGCGTCGAAAGCTTTGGCCAGGTCGATGAATACGGCTGCACAGTAATGTCTCTTATCAATGGCGGTTATGATGTCATTTAGAACCTTGAGCGTGGCTGAGATGCACCCATGACCAGCTCTGAAACCAGATTGCATAGCGGAGAAGGTACGGTGGGATTCGAAATGGTCAGTAATCTGTTTGTTAACATGGCTTTCGAAGACCTTAGAAAGACAGGGTAGGATAGATATAGGTCTGTAGCAGTTTGGGTCTAGACTGTCACCCCCTTTGAAGAGCTGGTTAACAGCTTTCCAATCTTTGTGAATGTCAGACGATATGAAAAAGAGAGGTTGAACAGGCTAGTAATAGGGGTTGCAACAATTTCGGCAGGTCATTTTAGAAAGAGAGGGTCCAGATTGTCTAGCCCGGCTGATTTGTAGGGGTCCAGATTTTGCAGCTCTTTCAGAACATCGGCTATCTGGATTTTGGTAAAGGAGAAATGGTGGGGGCTTTGGCGGGTTGCTGTGGAGGGTGCCGGGCAGTTGACCGGGGTAGGGGTTATGATATGGAAAGCATGGCCAGCCGTAGAGAAATGCTTATTGAAATTCTCAATTATAGCGAATTTATCGGTGGTGACAATGTTTCCTATCCTCAGTGAGGCTTGATGATGACAAATCAAAAACTCATATTTCTATATGGATTTGGTCGGTTCACCCAAAAAGTAACATTTTGCAGCTTTAAAACACATCAGGAGACCACTTTTGAGGTCTGGGAAAATCTGAGAAATGTAGAGATTTGGGTGTAGTTACTCTTCAATTCAAGTGTGCAGCTAGCAAGAGGCTATTGTTTAGCTGTGTTTTTGTAGCACACATGTAATGTCAGAGTTTGTTAAACAAATACCCACTGGTATTACAGAAAGAATCATGATATTCTGCCAAGTAAGCGTAGGCTACTTTCTTGTTAATTGAGAAGGTTTTTGGGGAAGCCTTCCCGTCTCCCCGATGTTTTCATTAGCATCATCGCTAATGGCTACACAAAGTGACGCACACACAGATAGGGGCATTCTTGTTGCCTCTTCAGAAGTTGCAGGAAATACAAATCACTGATGCATTATGTTCATCATGTCTTATGATTAACTTGGGCAAATTAATACATTGTTACCTTTTCTTATGTTGTTGAATTCCATTTTAATGCCTGGATTCTGTGAGGGCTCTGATTATCATATTTAGACCAGAATGAGGCTTTCCATTGCCTTCTGTTCCTGCAGTGATGATTCACCATCTAAATTAAATGTTTTCATAATTTATCTGCAGATAATTGACAAAAAGCCTTGGCCTACAAGTAGCCATAGCAAATGAGGGAACCAACTGAACGACTCTGCGATTCGGTTGGCTACACTGACAAATAAGTCACTCACTTTAGTGGCAAGCCCCGACATCCTAGGAAAAGAAACTTATGAAATCCTTTGGTTTATTTGTCCCGATGCGATACTATGGACATATAACCACGTTGCATGATTTATGAATGGACAGGGATATTGGAGATCGACTTTATTCAGACCGTTTGACCCCTTTTATAAACTAGTCAACACTTGCTGTTCAGTTGCCAATCAAAGCATAGTAAATAGCCTACTTATGCGCCACGACTCTGTGTGGCTGGCTATGTGAAACACGCAAAAGAAAATAAGTGAATGTGCCAGAAAACAATAATTAAATCATGTATTTCAACTCATCGTTACCACTTACATTACATGGGACGTGCAAATTCACGAGCATCTCTCTTTAAAGAAATTTGACTGCAAACAACCACGGTGCGCACACATTGTACCAGGAGGCGAGCCAGACAGCAGACTGTGTTTCCCTGTTATCGCTCGCTTTGTGACTGACAGGCACCTATCCTATCAATTGCTAGAATATGCATATAATTCATTCTAGTGTGAGAAGGCTTTTAAATGAGAAGTAACCTAGTTATTATGAAGTGGAAAAGGTATCCGTCTGAAAATTAGTCTGTAACCGGCTGATTAGTCGTTAGCCGGTGCTAATGGAAAACTCTGGGTTCTAGTGAGATTTCCCAACACTGAATACGCCTAAACAGTAGGCTAAGACCTGCTCCTTCCAGTTTAGCCATCTCATCTATCATTTGTCTCCCTCTGTCTGAGCTGGAGAGTGTATGGTATATAGGAGTATAAAGAAATATTTAGTATAAAGAAATCTCATCTACATCCACTTAGGTACACCCTGGAACAGATTGCATTTGCATTACTTTCTTGTATTGTCCTAGCCTTGACAACTAGCTTTACTTAGTTAGTATCGTTTAATTAGATTTTTCCACACACAATTGCAAGAGACGCATGTGCGCCCACACACCTTCCCCTTTGCCATAAGTGGCAAACGTTGAGTTGTCTGTGGAGAGTAATGAGTAAAGCAGACCAACAAAATGGACATCTTATTGGATTGTGGCAGAAATGTTCTACAGTGATTATTCTCCCTTTTAATACTGCTGCTTTAATTGTTCTATGCAGCTGTGGTGTTTCACTTTGACTAACAGCTACCTTATTTAACTGTTTAGGCTGCATATTGCCCAAGCCTCTTGCTATTTACTACCGTTGACTGTAGCTGGTCTTTTAAGCAGAGAAAAGAAACATTCCCTGTCTGAGCTGGGGGCCGCTGCAGCTAGTCAGCACTGCACCCTGTAACGTCTGATCAGCGGATGTAAGACCATCCAATAAAGCTAAAAGGCCACTGGCCTTCTCCAGAGAGGGACTGATGCTCAATTGGCGATAATTGCCATCGGAAATAGTCATGAGCTACACAAACCAACACCAGCAGCCGGTCAAATAGTCTGCCCTAAGGCACTCTGCATAGGCCTGATGAATTGCTGCTTGATCCTACAGGGGTGTTCAGATAATGCCAAGTAAACTTAAATAAATGTATTCGACCCTAATCTATGGATTTCACATGACTGGGAATACAGATATGCACATGTTGGTCACATATACCTTAAAAAAAGGTAGGGGCATGGATCAGAGAACCAGTCAGTATCAGGTGTGACCACCATTTGCCACAGGCAGCTTGACACATCTCCTTTGCATAGAGTTGATCAGGCTGTTGATTGTGTCCAGTGGAATGTTGTCCCACTTCTCTAAAATGGTTGTGCAAAGTAGCTGGATATTGGTGGAAACTGGAACACGCTGTCGTACATGTCAATCCAGAGCATCCCAAACATGCTCAATAGGTGAGATGTCTGGTGAGGATGCAGGCCGTGGAAGTACTGGGACATTTTCAGCTTCCAGGAATAGTGTACACATCTTTGCGACATAGGGCAGTGCATTATCATGCTGACACATTAGTTGATGATGGAAGAAGAATGGCACGACAATGGGCCTCAGGATCACGTCACGTTCAAATTGCCATCGATGAAATGCAAGTGTGTTCATTGTTCGTAGGTTATGCCTGCCCATACCATAACCCCATCGTCACCATGGGGAACTCTGTTCACAACATTGACATCAGCAAACCGCTCACCCACGCAACGCCATGTACGCTGTCTGCCATTTCCCCAGTACAGTTGGAACTGGTATTCATCTGTGAAGAGCACACTTCTCCAGCGTGCCAGGACCATCGAAGGAGAGCATTTGCCCACTGGAGTCGGTTACAAAGTTGTGCTGCAGTCAGGTCAGGTCAGTTCTTCGATTATGCAAACCCACAGTTTCATCAGCTATACGGGTGGCTGGTCTCAGACGATCCCACAGATGAAGTAGCTGGAAGTGGAGGACCTGGGCTGGTATGATTACATGTGGTCTGCGGTTATGAGGCCGATTGAACGTACTGCCAAATTCTCTAAAATGACATTGGATGTGGCTTATGGTATGAAAATGAACATTCAAATATCTGGCAACAGCTCTGGTGGACATTCCTGCGGTTAGCATTCCAAGTGCACTTTCCCTCAACTTGAGACATCTGTGGCATTGTGTTGTGTGACGATACTGCACATTTTCTTTTAGGTTGGATGGGGAGCGACACTGCACAGCTTCACTGCACAGCGTCACTGCACTGCTATTTTCAGGTCTCTCCAGAGATGTCCTTGTCCCATCACGCTCTAGCGACTCCTTAAAATGAAAAGCTTAAATGTCTTCAGTCAATAAGTATTCAACCCCTTTGTTATGGAAAGCCTAAATAAGTTCAGGAGTAGAAATGTGCTTAACAAGTCACATAATAAGTTGCATGGACTCACTCTGTGTGCAATAATAGTGTTTAACATGATTTTTGAGTGACTACCTCATCTCTGTACCTCTTACATACTGCAAGGTACCTCAGTCAAGCACTGAATTTCAACCACAGATTCAACCACAAAGACCAAGGAGGTTTTCCAATACCTTGGAAAGTAGGGCACCAGCTGGTAGATGGGTAAAAAAAAGTAGACATTAAATATCCGTTTGAGCATAATTAATTACACTTTGGATGGTATATCAATACACCCAGTCACTACAAAGATGTAGGAGTGCTTCCTAACTCAGTTGCCAAAGAGGAAGGAAACTGCTCAGGGATTTCTCTGAGGCCAATGGTGACCTTAAAACAGTTAGAGTTTAGTGGATGGATCAACAACATTGTAGTTACTCCCCAATAGTAACTGAATTGACAGAGTGAAAAGAAGGAAGCCTATACAGAATAACATGCATCCTGTTTGCAACAAGGCACTAAAGTAATACTGCAAAAAAGTGTTATGTTTGGTGAAAACCCAATACAGCACGTTACTGAGTACCACTCTCCATATTGTCAAGCATGGTGGTGGCTGCATCATGTTAAAGGTATGCTTATAATGGTTAAGGACTTGTGAGTTTTTCAGGATAAAAAATAAATGGAATGGAGCTAAGCACAGGCAAAATCCTAGAGGAAAAACTGTTTCAGTCTGCTTTCCACCAGACACTGGGAAATGCATTTATTTTTCAGCAGGACAAGGCGGCAGGGTAGCCTAGTGGTTAGAGCATTGGACTAGTAACCGAAAGGTTGCAAGTTCAAATCCCCGAGCTGACAAGGTACAAAATCTGTCGTTCTGCCCCTGAACAGGCAGTTAACCCACTGTTCCTAGGCCGTCATTGAAAATAAGAATTTGTTCCTAACTGACTTGCCTAGTAAAATAAAGGTAAAATAAAAAAATAAAAAAATAACCTAAAACACAATGCCAAATATACACTGGGGTTGCTTACCAAGAAGACAACGAATGTTCCTGAGTGGCCAAGTTAGTTTTAACTTAAATCTATGTCAAGACCTGAAAATGGTTGCCAAGCAATGATCAGAAAAATATATTTTGTATCTAAAATTTCCTCTTGTTTGCTTACGATCCAACATTTCCTGAAAGCTGGGTTGACCTTTTATCTTGTTTGTGTGACCCATGCTGATCTCTGAATCCCATATCAACCCCCAGGTTGAGTCAGCCAAGAACCCTGACTGGTATAAATCCTACAGCTTAGGCCCTTTCTTTCCCAGACCCAGAGCTCCGAGTCACCATGTCCTTCAGCGGCATGACTTGTTTAGCAACGTTTTACAGAGGTTTTCCCTGTGGAAGGCTGTATGTGTGATAAATGCTGAGCTAAGAGAAGTGAAAGCCCATGGACATCAGTGACAGATTTAAGAGTGTTATAGTCCTATTCATAGCCTGTTGGTATTGGTGCCAATGACTCTCTCGCTCTCTCTTCTCTCTATCTCTGTCTGTGTGTTACTTTTGTACTGCATTGCTATCGGATGCTGCTGCACTGCTGTTCCAATGAGGTGATGCCTTGCTGGGATGATTGACTGATGCTCTGAGAAGTTTATAAATGGTATGTTCTCCTCTCTGTTTTTTCAGCTCCGTCTCCGACATCTTCGCTGGCAAATGCTATGAGTAAGTGACTCTGCTCTTCAGACAAAGTTAAAAACAAAACCTTGACACCAACACACTCCTGATGTTCATCATAATTATCACCCATGTCAGCTCCTGCCATGTTGCCACTGTTGGAGAAATGCATTCTTCTGCTCAGTTCACTGCTGGGTTTTTGTCATTTGGAGTTAGCTGATGCAGGGAAATTACCAATAGCAGGTAATTGTAGGCCTCCTTGTGAAATTATTGAGGCATCTGCCAAGACAGCTGTCTTGCTTGACTTGACACAGATTAATGCTTTTTCCACCACCAAACTGCTACACTTGAGAACAAGTTCTCATTTACAATTAAACACTGAAGTGAAAGATGATTGTGCAAGTAGAGATACTGGGGTGCAAAGTAGCAAAAAACAAAATAACAATATGGGGATGAGGTAGTTGGTGGGCTATGTACACATAGCAGTCAGGTTGCCCTAGCCTTTTGGGGAACCAAAGTGGATTTTAGGGCAAAACATTTTTGGGGTCCCACACTTAACAGCACAGAGAAAATGTGCGAGTTAATTTCCTGCAATTCTACACATTTTGCCATGGGGCATAGAGACAATTGTGCATTTTAAGGCAAATTTGCTGCAATTCTACACATTTTGCCATTGGACGCAGAGAAAATTTAGGAGAACAACAACAACAAAACTGTTTTGCAGCTAATTTCCTGCAATTGTACACATTTTGCCATAGGACCAAGATTTTATTTGCGTTTTTTAAGATGATCTCTGAGTGAGAGTGACTAACAAAATCAATGGGGTCCAATGGTCGGGAATTCAACCATGTTTACTACAAGTTTAGATAGCTGGCTAGACTTGTAGATTTACCAATGTAAAACATTTCAGCTGACATGGGCTAATTGATTGACTGACATAACAAGATAAAAACTACTGGTGCGCTACCAAATTTGTAAATTGTACCTTGTGTATTCTACTATTCTGGCTCTCAACAGTAAGTTAACACCCCGATTGAGTTCCTAAAGAAATGTATACACAGTACCAGTCAAGTTTGTACACACCTACTCATTCAAGGGTTTTTCTTTATTTTTACTATTTTCCATTCAAATCCAACTTTATTTGTGTGCCGAATACAACTAGACCTTACCATGAAATGCTTACTTACAAGCCCTTAACCAACAGTGCAGTTCAAGAAAAAGCTAAGAAAATATTTACCAAAAAAACTCAAGCAAAAAATAATTAAAAGTACCACAATAAAATAACTATACGAGGCTATATACAGGGGGTACCAGTACCAAGTCAATGTGCGGGGGTACAGGTTAGCCAAGGTAATTTGTACATAGGGGTGAAGTGACTATGCATAGATAATAAACAGTGAGTAGCAGCAGTGTACAAAACAAATGGAGGGGGGGGTCAATGTAAATAGTCCAGTGGCCATTTGATTAATTGTTCAGCAGTCTTATGGCTTGGGGGTAGAAGCAGAGAAAACAGTCTGACTTGGGCAACTGGCGTCTCTGACAATTATTTGGTCTTTCCTCTGACACCGCCTAGTATATTGATCCTGGATGGCAGGAAGCTTGGCCCCAGTGACGTACTGGGCCGCACGCACTACCCTCTGTAGCGCCTTATGGTCAGATGCCGAGCAGTTGCCATACCAGGCGGTGATGCAACCGGTCAAGATGTTCTCTGGTGCAGCTGTATAACTTTTTGAGGATCTGAGGACCATGCCAAATCTTTTCAGTCTCCTGAGGGGGAAAAGGTGTTGTCGTGCCCTCTTCACGACTGTCTTGGTGTGTTTGGACCATGATAGTTTGTTGGTGATGTGCACACATTGACACCGGAGGCTCCTTGACTTTGACATGAAGCGGAAAAATTATTGCTCCATTATCATTTTGAACCTTTAATCCCAGAAAAATGGCCATAACTCAAAAACCGTTGAGGCCTAGACGCCATCTTGTTCGGGGCCAACTGCCCATTATGCCAAACCTACGATCACCAAGTTTCGTCTTCGAAGTCTTTTCCGTTTTGGAGATAAGGCCACGTCGTGATTCGTGATGTTTTGTACATTTGCAATATGATTCCATTCGCCCTCTTGTGGGATTTATCGGGACAGCGGAAAAATGACCAAAATTTGATTATTTTATCAAACGGAAACCGAATGTCCTAGAGTTCGTTTGAACGGCCCGACACCGTCCGCGAATTTTACAACTGTTTTCGGACGTCTGGTAAGGGACCGTACATTTGCAATATGGACTTTCTCACTAACCATATGGCAAATGTCAAAATGTTCCCTTAAGGTATGTTAATGTGGGTGTAGCTAAATGCTTGTGCTTCTAGTTCTGACAATGCAGTAATATCTAACAAGTAATCTAACAATAACCCCAACAACTACTTAATAGACACAAATCTAAAGGGAGGAACAAGCATGGTGCAATAGATGGTATAAGGTACAGTATATACATAGTTAGTGATGGAGAAATGGAGTCGTGGTCAGATTTGCCGAAAGGAGGACCTTGTGGGCATACCGGAAGTTGGCGTAGCAGTGGTCGAGAGTTTTAGCAGCGCGAGTACTACAGTCAATGTGTTGATAGATCTTCGGCAGCCTTTTTCTCAAATTTGGTTTGTTAAAATCCCCAGCTACAATAAATGTTGCCTCAGGATATGTGGTTTCCTGTTTGCATAAAGCCCAGTGAACTTCTTTGAGAGCCGTCGTGGTATCGGCTTGATGGGGCGGGACACAATGCAGATAGCCCTGTTAGCCAATGTGCGGGAGCACTGTTTGGTCGGCCCAATTGAGGTAGTATGTACATGAATGTATAGTTAACGTGACTGTGCATATGATAAACAGAGAGTAGCAGCAGCGTAAAAGATAGGTTGGGGGGGAACACAATGCAAATAGTCCGGGTAGCCATTTGATTATCTGTTCAGGAGTCTTATGGCTTGGGGGTAAAAACTGTTGAGAAGCCTTTTTGTCCTAGACTTGGCACTCCGGTACCGCTTGCCATGCGATAGTAGAGAGAACAGTCTATGGCTGGGGTCTTTGATAATTTTTAGGCCCTTCCTCTGACACCACCACCGATGTGAAGGGTCGCAGATGAAGTCGCGTGCCATACGCAGACACCGCTTGCGCTGTAGGTCTACGATGGCAGGGAGCTGGGCACCAGTGGTGTGCTGGGCAGTTTTCACCATCTGTTGCAGGGCCTTTCGGTTGGACACGGAGCATCTGCCAAACCACACTGTGGCGCAGTTAGTCAGAATGCTCTCGACCGTGCAGCGGTAAAAGTTCACCAGGATCTTGGTAGACCGGCGAGCCTTCTTCAGCCTCCTCAAAAGTACTGCTGCACCTTTTTGACCAACTTTGAGGTATTGTGGGTCCAGGAGAGGTCCTCAGAGATGTAGACACCCTGGAATTTGAAGCTGGGCATACGCTCCACCTCAGTGTCATCAATGAGATCTGGGGTGTGGCTGCAGCTTTTAGACTTCCTGTAATCCACAATGAGCTCCTTGGTTTTCTTTGCATTGAGGGCCAGGTTGTTGTCAGCGCACCATGCAGCCAGGTGCTTGACCTCCTCCCTGTAGGCTGACTCATCATTGTCGCTGATCAGGCCTACCACCGTGGTGTTGTCTGCGAACTTGACAATGATGTTGGAACCGTGTACAGGAACGCAGTCTTAAGTGAAGAGGGAGTACAGGAAGGGGCTCAGAACGCAGTCCTGTGGCACACCGGTGTTCAGGTTCAGGGTTGAGGAGGTGAAGTTGTCAAACCTGACAGACGGGGGTCTGTTGGTTAGGAAGTCCAAAGTCCAGTCACAGAGAGAGGGGCTGATCCGTAGGTCATGGAGTTTGGTGACCAGCCTAGAGGGAATGCCCGTATTGAATGCTGAGCTAAAGTCTATCAACAGCATTCTCACATACAGTGAAGGAAAAAAGTATTTGATCCCCTGCTGATTTTGTACGTTTTCCCACTGACAAAGAAATGATCAGTCTATAATTTTAATGGTAGGTTTATTTGAATAGTGAGAGACAGAATAACAACAAAAAAATCCAGAAAAACGCATGTCAAAAATGTTACAAATTGATTTGCATTTTATTGAGGGAAATACGTATTTGACCCCTCTGCAAAACATGACTTAGTACTTGGTGGCAAAACCCTTGTTTGTTTTTTGACGGCTGGATCTTTGTGTTGCAGGAATTAAATGCCTCTGTTTTAATACCCAATTAAAATCAAACACTCTGTCAATTCATAAGGATTTGTATGACCCTTATTTTTATAAAATGGACAGAGCCCAGTCTTAAAGTCAACCAGCAGCTTTTATTCACGAGTGTACTGCTCCTTACACATTTTACCACAGGTTATAAACTTAAAATGACATCATTAGTTTCAGTACCAACCCGTGTCATCTCCGCTCTAGTACAATGGCTGTATGGTTCTCACATCGTCTCTCCCTATTAAGATGATATATGACTGAGCCTAGGACAGCTGGTATAGATAAGCCTTCTAGCCAGTCTGGCTATAAGTTCAATCATTTCTACCATGGTACAGACAGTCATTGTTCTAATTCTTGATTATATTTACACACATTATATACAGTACTAGGATTAAAAAGAAAATTCATACATATACAGTAGCATAAAAGTATTCTGATTAGTCAGTCCTGATTGAAATGTATACATAATTAGTCATCATTGATAAAAATTCCCTTAACACTTTGTTGTCCCTGTCGAAGTGAGCATAGAACCTGTTTAACTCGACTGCGATGGAGACGTCGCTGGCTGTGGGGGTAGTGTTTTTTGACCGGTAGTCTGTGATGACTTGGATGCCCTACCACATGCATCGAGGGTCGGAGTTGTTGTTTAAGTGCTCTTCAATCCGCACTTTGTGGTCATGTTTAGCGATCTTGATACCCTTTTTCAGGTTGGCCCTGGATGAGCTGTAGGCTTCCGCATCGCCGGATCTGAAAGCAGCGTTTCGTGCCTTTAGCAGTAGTCCGACCTCTCTGTTCATCCAAGGCTTCTGGTTGGGGAAGGTTGTTATTAGTTTATGGGTGGTGACATTGTTGATGCCGATGTTGTAATTCAGAACGGAAGAAGCATATGTTTCAATGTCCGTATGGGAGTCAAGGGTGGCCTGAGTGGCAAACAATCTCCAGTCTGATGTTGAAACTGGTGCTGTAGTAATGAGTCTGATCCCTCTGGACACACTTTGACTGTCCTCACTGATGGTTTCACGTGTTTAATGAGGTATAAATACTTGGGGAGTAGGAACAGGGAAAGGTGATCAGATTGTCCCAGGGGGGAGTGGAATGGCTTTATAAGCCTCCGGAATGTTGGTATACACGTGTTCTAGTGTATTGTCTCCTCTGGTGGGGCAGGAGACATGGAATTTGAGAGAAAAAAATCAGATTTGAGTAAAATCCCCTACAACAATAAAAACACCACCAGGATGTGCTGTTTGCTAATAGAAACCTGTAGTTCTTTCATTGCTAGTTTAGCATTAGCATCCGGAGGTATATAGGCTGCAGTAACAACAATGGACATAAGCTCCCGAGGCAAGTAGAAAGGCCTGCACCTAATCATCAAGTACTCCAAATTGGTTGAGCAGTAACTCCCGGTTATGTTCCTGTCTGTACATAATGCTTTGTTTACATAAATGCACAGACCACCTCCTCTGGTCTTATCAGAAGACGTTACGCCCCTCTTGCCCAATAGCGTTGTCGGGTATGCTGTTGTTTAGCCACATTTCCGTGAAAATCATGACGCTGCAATCCATAATCCTTTTTTGTGAGATGATTCTTAGTCGTATTTCATCCATTTTATTCACAAGTGACCGGACGTTAGCGAGGAAAAGGCTAGGTAGTGAAAGCCGATGTGAGGTTAGCATTTGCTTAGCCTGTAGGCCACTTTGCTTTCCTCGCCTTTGTTTACGATCTCAATGCCGCCTCCGGACACTTCCTCTCTGCGATGTTTTAGTCTCCCGGGGCGTCTTCGCGATCTCCAGTGGAAGTCGTAAGATTTCAAAAACTCTTTGTGCATGTTGTTCCAATATCCAGGAGTTCTTGTCGGCAATATAGAGTGTACGTCAGGCTGTACTGAGTGAATAAACAAAGAATTACTGCTAATTCACAAAATCTGGGTAGCCGCTGGGCCTCACATTGTACACGTGCCGCCATTATTATTATTTAATAAAACAAAAAAATGATGTACAGTTGAAGTTGGAAGTTTATGTACAAATACATTTAACAACACTGTCATCTAAGATTTCAACATATGCTTTTGAACCATAGCTAAACAAGCATTTGTGTAAGAGTATTGATAGCTAGCATAGCATTAAGCTTAGCATTCAGCATGCAACATTTTCACAAAAACAAGAAAAGCATTCAAATAAAATAATTTACCTTTGAAGAACTTCAGATGTTTTCAATGAGGAGACTCTCAGTAAGATGGAAAATGTTCAGTTTCTCAAAAAATATTATTTGTGTAGGACAAATCGCTCCGTTTTGTTCATCACGTTTGGCTACGAAAAAAAACCTGTATCCAGGAGTGTAATTATCGCTGCAAGCTCATTAGCATAACGCAACATTAACTATTCATGAAAATCGCAAATGAAATGAAATAAATATATTAGCTCTCAAGCTTAGCCTTTTGTTAACAACACTGTCATCTCAGATTTTCTAAATATGCTTTTGAACCATAGCCAAACAAGCATTTGTGTAAGAGTATTGATAGCTAGCATACCATTAAGCCTAGCATTCAGCATGCAACATTTTCACAAAAACAAGAAAAGCATTCAAATAAAATAATTTACCTTTGAAGAACTTCAGATGTTTTCAATGAGGAGACTCTCAGTTAGATAGCAAATGTTCAGTTTTTCCAAAAAGATTATTTGTGTAGGACAAATCGCTCCGTTTTGTTCATCACGTTTGGGTAAGAAAAAACCCCGAAAATTAAGTCATTACAACGCAAACTTTTTTCCAAATTAACTCCATAATATCGACAGAAACATGGCAAACGTTGTTTAGAATCAATCCTCAAGGTGTTTTTCACATATCTATCGATGATAAATCATTCGTGGCGGTTGACTTTCTCCTCTGAAGAAAATGGAACGCGCATGGACCTGGAGATTACGCAATAATTTCGACGGAGGACACCGGGCGGACACCTGGTAAATGTAGTCTCTTATGGTCAATCTTCCAATGAGATGCCTACAAATACGTCACAATGCTGCAGACACCTTGGGGAAACGACAGAAAGTGCAGGCTCATTCCTGGCGCATTCACAGCCATATAAGGAGACATTGGAACACAGGGCATTCAAAATTTGGACCATTTCCTGTATGAAATTTCATCTTGGTTTCGCCTGTTGCATTAGTTCTGGGGCACTCACAGATAATATCTTTGCAGTTTTGGAAACGTCAAGAGTTTTTTCTTTCCAAAGCTGTAGATGCATAGTCGAGCATCTTTTCGTGACAAAATATCTTGTTTAAAACGGGAACGTTTTTTATCAAAAAATTAAGAGTGCCCCTATCTCAAAGAAGTTAAACTCTGTTTTTCACAATTCCTGACTTTTAAACAGAGTAAAAATTCACTGTTTTAGGTCAGAAGGACCACCTCTTTATTTTAAGAATGTGAAATGTCAGAATGGTAGTAGAGAGAATTATTTATTTCAGCTTTTATTTTATTTCTTGTCCATTTGGAAGACCCATTTGCGACCAAGCTTTAACTTCCTGACTGATGGCTTGAGATGTTGCCTCAATATATACACAGAATTTTCCATCCTCATGAAGCCATCTATTTAGTGACGTGCACCAGTCCGTCCTGCAGCAAAGCACCACCACAACATGATGCTGCCACCCCTGTGCTTCACGGTTGGGATGGTGTTCTTTGGCTTGCAAGCCTCCCCTTTTCCTCCAAACATAACGATGGCCATTATGGCCAAACAGTTCTATTTTAGTTTCATCAGACCAAAGAACATTTCTCCAAAAACTACGATCTTTTTCCCCATGTGCAGTTGCAAACTGTAGTCTGGCTTTTTTTATGGCGGTTTTGGAGCAGTGTCTTCCCATAGGACTCGTTTTACTGTGGATATAGATACTTTTGTTCCTCCAGAATCTTCACAAGGTTCTTTGCCGTTGTTCTGGGATTGATTTGCACTTTTCGCACAAAAGTACATTCATCTCTAGGAGACAGAGCACGTCTCCTTCCTGAGCGGTATGATGGCTGCATGGTCCCGTGGTGTTTATACATGCGTACTATTGTTTGTACATGTCACGTAGATTAGGCCAGAAGGCTATACTGGAAAACCTAACCTCTATCAAAATAAAAAGATGGTGGAGCCGCAAAAGTTCTTCTGTGTAAGGGTGTTTATATACATAGTGATTCCGGAACAAAAACAACTTTACTGCCATCAAACATATACCTTATGGGCCAGCTAAAAAGAATGCAACCCCATCCACAGCTCAATCCAAAATGCCTCTCCATGAACTGAAAGAGAGACTCATTTTGTAGGGCTCGCCCCTCCCCTCAGAACAATGAACACTAATTAATTAAGCAATTACCTATACAAACCTACATTTTCCATTTAACTAAACATACTAAAGTATATACATTGCAACACGTTTGTGAAACAAAATCACAACTTAACATTTACAGAATTACATCACTACTGACAGTGTCTTTCAATATTCTCATTTACATTAATGAGCCATTTGGGACAGGCACTACAAAGTCAGCCCAATTCCCTTAGCCCGGGTCCTTATCCAGCATACCCGGAAGCTACAGAGATGGACAGAGAGAGGAACAGAACAAACAAACACTCTCATCCACAACATTGATAAGTATAATAAATATTGCTTATATTAAATATGAATACTGACATACAGTGCCTTGCGAAAGTATTCGGCCCCCTTGAACTTTGCGACCTTTTGCCACATTTCAGGCTTCAAATATAAAAATATAAACTATTTTTTTGTGAAGAATCAACAACAAGTGGGACACAATCATGAAGTGGAACGACATTTATTGGATATTTCAAACTTTTTTAACATTTCAAAAACTGAAAAATTGGGCGTGCAAAATTATTCAGCCCCCTTAAGTTACTACTTTGTAGTGCCACCTTCTGCTGCGATTACAGCTGCAAGACGCTTGGGGTATGTCTCTCAGTTTTGCACATCGAGAGACTGACATTTTTTCCCATTCCTCCTTGCAAAACAGCTCGAGCTCAGTGAGGTTGGATGGAGAGCATTTGTGAACAGCAGTTTTCAGTTCTTTCCACAGATTCTCGATTGGATTCAGGTCTGGATTTTGACTTGGCCATTCTAACACCTGGATATGTTTATTTTTTAACCATTCCACTGTAGATTTTGCTTCATGTTTTGGATCATTGTCTTGTTGGAAGACCAATCTCCATCCCAGTCTCAGGTCTTTTGAAGATTCCATCAGGTTTTCTTCCAGAATGGTCCTGTATTTGGCTCCATCCATCTTCCCATCAATTTTAACCATCTTCCCTGTCCCTGCTGAAGAAAAGCAGGCCCAAACCATGATGCTGCCACCACCATGTTTGACAGTGGGGATGGTGTGTTCAGGGTGATGCGCTGTGTTGCTTTTACGCCAAACATAACGTTTTGCATTGTTGCCAAAAAAATCCATTTTGGTTTCATCTGACCAGAGCACCTTCTTCCACATGTTTGGTGTGTCTCCCAGGTGGCTTGTGGCAAACTTTAAACAACACTTTTTATGGATATCTTTAAGAAATGGCTTTCTTCTTGCCACTCTTCCATAAAGGCCAGATTTGTGCAATATACGACTGATTGTTGTCCTATGGACAGAGTCTCCCACCTCAGCTGTAGATCTCTGCAGTTCATCCAGAGTGATCATGGGCCTCTTGGCTGCATCTCTGATCAGTCTTCTCCTTGTATGAGCTGAAAGTTTAGAGGGACGACCAGGTCTTGGTAGATTTGCAGTGGTCTGATACTCCTTCCATTTCAATATTATCGCTTGCACAGTGCTCCTTGGGATGTTTAAAGCTTGGGAAATCTTTTTGTATCCAAATCCGGCTTTAAACTTCTTCACAACAGTATCTCGGACCTGCCTGGTGTGTTCCTTGTTCTTCATGATGCTCTCTGCGCTTTTCACGGACCTCTGAGACTATCACAGTGCAGGTGCATTTATACGGAGACTTGATTACACACAGGTGGATTGTATTTATCATCATTAGTCATTTAGGTCAACATTGGATCATTCAGAGATCCTCACTGAACTTCTGGAGAGAGTTTGCTGCACTGAAAGTAAAGGGGCTGAATAATTTTGCACGCCCAATTTTTCTGTTTTTGTTTTGTTAAAGTTTGAAATATCCAATAAATGTCGTTCCACTTCATGATTGTGTCCCACTTGTTGTTGATTCTTCACAAAAAAATAGTTTTATATCTTTATGTTTGAAGCCTGAAATGTGGCAAAAGGTCGCAAAGTTCAAGGGGGCCGAATACTTTCGCAAGGCACTGTAAGTGTGAAATGTATGTACTAAGACAGAGAACTTGACTTGTGTGTCGACCCACATTCTTAACTTATCTGATAATGGAGGAGTGATGAATGTGTGCGTGCGTTAAAGTAACAAATGCTGCCCGCGGCCAGTGATGGACTTCTACGTCAGAGTACAGATGAACGTGGTACCTTCAGGCGTTTGTAAATTGCTCCCAATGATGACTTGTGGAGGTCTAGAATTTTTTTCTGATGTCTTGACTGATTTCTTTTGATTTTCCCATGATGTCAAGCAAAGAGGCACTGAGATTGAAGGTAGGCCTTGAAATAATACATCCACAGGGACGCCTCCAATTGACTCAAATGAGGTCAATTAGCCTATCAGAAGCGTCTAAAGCCATGACATCATTTTCTGGAATTATCCAAGCTGTTTAAAGGCACAGTCAACTAAGTGTATGAACCTCTGACCCACTGGAATTGTGATCGAGTGAATTGTAAGTGAAATAATCTTTCTGTAAACAATTGTTAGAAAAATGTTGTGTCATACACAAAGTAGATGTCCTAACCAACCTGCCAAAACTATAATTTGTTAACAAGAAATTTCTGAGGTGGTTGAAAAATGACTCCAACCTAAGTGTATTGTGAGCGGACCAAGTAATTGGGCGTCACTCTAAAGCGGGAAGGTGGAATAAACGAGTCAGGAGTAGGTTTTCTTGATTGAACACAGTTCTCTATTGAGGGCATTTGGTCAACACAAACACTTCAACATAATCAATGAAAATCTTCCAAGGAACAACATACATCTTCTTCTCCAGATGAAACAGGGACACAATAGGCTTATCTTTAAACTACAACAAAAAGTCACAGGATTGTCACCGTCTTAGTGGTTCTTCCTGGATAGCTCCTCTCTCTCGGTGGCCATCTTCCAGAGATAGTTTCCACCTCTCTCTGCTGGTTCCATTCTCTCTCTTATAGGGGAAGGAGAGTATGTCATTAGTACCGTCAGCTGTGCTTAATTGCCTCTGGTTACCTTGTCTCCCATGCCTTGTTGGGCTACTATCCATGAGCCCAGCCTGCCCTCTGGTGGTCCTTCCACATACCTTCCCCCCCAGGACCGAACCGGAGGGTCGGGCGCCAGACGCACCGTCTTGGTCGCGTCGGGACAGCGCGTCTGCATTCCCGTTCCTCGATCCGGCTTTGTGGATGACATGGAAAGAGAACGGTTGTAAAGACAAAAACCATCTGGCTATTCTGTTGTTATTGTTTCTCTTACCAGCCATGAGGGGCGCATGGTCAGTAACTAATGCAAACCTCCGACCCAGTAGGTAGTACCGGAGATAATCGAGGGCCCACTTGATGGCTAAGGCCTCTTTCTCTACGGTCGCATACCTCTGTTCCCGACTTATCATAGGCTCGGCCTTGGGTCCTTTGGGCCTTCTCCATATGCTCCTTGACTATGGGCCACACTGCTGACAGGCGGTCTCTCATCAGGGTAACATGTTCTATTGTGGATCGGAAGGGGCATGGTTGGGTCTCCCAGGTTTCCTTGGCTAAGTCGAGGATTCCTCGACAGGGTCTGCCATAGAGCAATTCAAACGGAGAGAATCCAGTGGATGCCTGGGGTACTTCTCGCAGGGCAAACATTAGGTGTGGGAGAAGCATGTCCCAGTTTTTCCCGTCTCGGGACACCACTCTTATCAACATGCTATTAATCGTTTTGTTCAAGCGTTGACACAACCCGTCTGTTTGAGGGTGGAATATGCTTGTACGTATCTGTTGAACCTGATATAACCGACACAAGTCCTTCATCAACCGGGACATGAACGGGGTTCCCTGATTGGTTAAGATCGTCTTGGGGAGGCCCACACGAGAACATCAGGAATAACTCCTTGGCAATTCCCTTTGACGACATGTTACGCAGGGGTATGGCCTCCGGGAACTTGGTAGCGTAATCTATAACCACTAGGATGTACTCGTGTCCTCTGGCGGATTTTGGGAGGGGTCCTACGAGTTCCATAGCTATGCGTTCAAAGGGAGTCTCTATGATGGGGAGAGGAATCAAAGGGTTACGTAGGTGTGGCCATGGGGCTGTACGTTGACATTGATCACACGTCCTACAATACCTGGCCACATCCCGGGTGAGCCGGGGCCAATAGAATCTCTGCATGATTCTGTCAATAGTCTTGTCTCGTGCCAGGTGTCCTCCTAGGATGTGGGAATGGGCTAACTGTAGAACTGTATCCCTGTATGGCTTAGGCACCATTAGTAATTCCTGGTTTTCCCCCCTTCGTCGTACGACCCAGTATAAGAGACCCCGCCTGATTGCATAGTAAGGAAGAGGGGGCTCACCTGATCCGTCGACGTTCCTCCCGTCGATCACCTTCACCTTCCTCATGGCCTCCCTTAGGTCTGGGTCTCTATGCTGCGAGGTGCCGAACTGTCACTTTAATTCCTGGGGCAGGTCGACCTCGGTAGAGGGATGTGGAGGTTGTTCCACATCCCCATCAGGGGTGACTGAGGAGAATCCCTTCCAGGTTCCCTCCTCGGATGGAGCTTCAAATATATCCCTTAGCGCCTGGTTGCTCCTTCCTTCCTGCGTTGTGTATAGCCCTTCACATGTGTCTTCATCGGTGGTTTCCTGGAATATCTGTCGTAAACGTTGGGTCGCTATTTCTTCCTCTGCTGCAGAGGACGAGGACACGGCTACGTCTCCTTGTAGGACTACTACCTCGGGCTTGGATTTTCTCTTTCCTGTCCCCCTTCTTCCCGTGCATAACGTCATCTGCCGAAGCTCCTTATATAGGGGACAGTCTCTCCCGATCAATAATGGCACCTTCAGCTGCGGCACTTTCCCTGCCCTGACTGTACACCTTCCTTTTGGAGTGAGAATAAGCAGATTCACAGTGGGGTAATAGTGGGTGTCTCCATGGATACAGGATACGGCTGCTTTGTCTGGTAGCAGTGTTGCGGAGGTCACCATCCGCTCCTCTACGAACGTAACCATACTTCCCGAGTCGAGAATAGCTACCACATCTTGTCCTTCGACTCGCACCGGAATCTCTGAGGCTATCTCTGCTAACCAACAGTGTTGATCCTGCCCCCTCAAAACGGGATGTGTGGGGGTAGGCAGTGATGACTCCGTGACCATGGGCTCATCCTTGCTAGGACATTGTGGGGCATAATGGTTGGGAGACTGACATTTATAACACCGACCCTGCTGTGTGGTGGCTGACTTCTCCCACCTCTGGGGGGGGATTGGACGTTTCGGTGACGGGAGCGCCGGGGTGAGTCGTGGTACGGGATTGGAAGACTCCTTCCGTTCCTCCTTGTCACTTTTTAACAACTCCCCTGTAGACCGATATGTTTCCACCGCCTGGGCTATGTCGTCGGGTGACAACGGGTTGGCTTGCCCCACAACCCTTTTTAAGTCACTGGGTAATTCTCTCAATATCTTGTCCACTACGAGAGTCTCTATCACATGTCCTACTCCCTTTCCAGGTTCTAGCCACTGTTTCGTCAGTCGTATTAATGCGAAGATCTGGGCACGGACGGGTTGATCAGCTGTATAGGTCCATTGATGGAACTTTACAGACCTATCTCTGGCAGTCAGCTGGTACCGGGACAGGATCTCGGTTTTTAGTCGCCCATAGTCCGCAGCTTCGCGGGAATCCAGGTCAAAATAGGCTTCCTGAGCCACCCCGGTCAAAAGAGGGGCTAATGCGCTCGCCCATTCTGTGGGCGGCCACTCTTCCAAGGTGGCCGTCCTTTTGAAGGTATTGAGGAAGTTCTCAATATCATCCTCCTTGGAGAGACGAGGTAAGATGGCGTGAGCAGCCGCTCTTGGCTTAACTCTAGGTTCTTCTCGTCGGCTCAGCTGTTCTTGCAGGAGTTCTATGGTTGTCTGCTGTGCCGTGATCAATTGTTGTAGTAGGGCGTTATCCATCATTCTTGAATGGTTCCTCCGGGTCTACTGGAAGAATCTTGATTTACTCACTTCTCATTGTGTCACTCGTCCACCTAATGCCTTGTTGGGCTGCTATCCATGAGCCCAGCCTGCCCTCTGGTGGTCCTTCCACAGTATGTAAACTTCCGACTTTAACTGTAATACATTAAAAAAACTAAATACTGCAAAGTATCCTAAGAGCTAGAAGCACGTCAACCCTCTGTCACGTTCGTTGAATGGAGGAGACCAAGGCGCAGCGTGAGATGAATACATCTTCTTTAATAAGACGAAGAACACTTAAACAAACTTACAAACCAACAAAACAAACGTGAAGCTATATATATGATAAGTGCAGACACAGGCAACTAACACACAGACAATAACCCACAAATTTCCCAAAGAATATGGCTGCCTAAATATGGTTCCCAATCAGAGACAACTATAAACAGCTGCCTCTGATTGATAACCATAGACATACAAAACACCTAGATAGTAAACAACCCCATAAACATACAAAACCCAAAGACAGTACAAAAACACATAAATCACCCATGTCACCTATCCAAAATAATAAAGAAAACCAAGAATACTAAGGTCAGGGCGTGACCCTCTCTGCCGACTCTAGTGTGTTGGTGTATAAGAGTAAAAATGTGTTTAATTGGAGATGGCTTATAAAAATTGAATAACGAGGCAACAATCAAAATGAACTTAATTAGATTTTTTTCCTGGCAAGTGTCCTCTTTCATTCTAACACATTTGCTGTGAGAGGGAGGGAAGCACATAATAACTTCTCTTCTGTGGTGCCATTGATTAGCAGGGCACATCCATTCTGCTGCCTAGCGAGGATGCCAAGCAGACAAAGCTCGATGTGATAATTGGCTGTGTGACTTGTTGGCCATGCGCTGGCCAAAGAGTGAACCTCAAGCCATAGAAAATTCTTCTATACTGCTTCCTTAATTTTCCCATGTCTCGGGGCTACTTAGCCAGTCTGTTCCAGTTATTCCACATGAAATGGAGATGGTGGAAAATGATTTGGGCAGATTGTCAACCCGAAAACCAGCTTACCCTTGGTGTTAATTAATTTTGATGCACTTTTTCTCTGAGAGAACATCGTGTGACTGTTTCTCAGGTTTCTTTGTGTCACCCTGGCAATTGGTGGCCAAGCAGACATAGAGAGAGTGAGAAGAAAAGAGAGAGTTTAGAAATTTCAGGAGAAAGCAATAGGAAATGCGCGTCGTCTATGAATCAAAATCAAATCAAATTTTATTTGTCACATACACATGGTTAGCAGATGTTAATGCGAGTGTAGCAAAATGCTTGTTCTTCTAGTTCCGACAATGCAGTAATAACCAACGAGTAATCTAACCTAACAATTTCACAACAACTACCTTATACACACAAGTGTAGAGGAATGAAGAATATGTACAAAAAAATATATGAATGAGTGATGGTACAGACCGGCATAGGCAAGATGCAGTAGATGGTATCGAGTACAGTATATACATATGAGATGAGTAATGTATGGTATGTAAACATTATATGAAGTTGCATTGTTTAGTGGCTAGTGATACATGTATTACATCAAGATGGCAAAATGCAGTAGATGGTTTAGAGTACAGTATATACATATGAGATGAGTAACGTAGGGTAGGTAAACATTATATGAAGTGGCTGGTGATACATTTTTCATAAATTTTTACATTATTAAAGTGGCTGGAGTTGAGTCAGTATGTTGGCAGCAGCCACTCAATGTTAGTGGTGGCTGTTTTTAACAGTCTGATGGCCTTGAGATAGAAGCTGTTTTTCAGTCTCGGTCCCTGCTTTGATGCACCTGTACTGACCTCACCTTCTGGATGATAGCGGGGTGAACAGGCAGTGGCTCGGGTGGTTGAGGTCCTTGATGATCTTTATGGCCTTCCTGTGGCACCGGGTGGTGTAGGTGTCCTGGAGGGCAGGTAGTTTGCCCCCGGTGATGCGTTGTGCAGACCTCACTACCCTCTGGAGAGCCTTACGGTTGTGGGCGGAGCAGTTGTTGTACCAGGCGGTGATACAGCCCAACAGGATGCTCTAGATTGTGCATCTAAAAGTTTACAAGCCAAATTTCTTCAGCGGTTAACGAGGCGCTGCTGCTCCTTCTTCACCACGCTGTCTGTGTGGGTGGACCAATTCAGTTTTTCCGTGATGTGTACGCCGAGGAACTTAAAACTTACTACCCTCTCCACTACGGTCCCGTCGATGTGGATAGGGGGGTGCTCCCTCTGCTGTTTCTGAAGTCCACAATCATCTCCTTTGTTTTGTTGACGTTGAGTGTGAGGTTATTTTCCTAACACCACACTCCGAGGGCCCTCACCTCCTCCCTGTAGGCCGTCTCGTCATTGTTGGTAATCAAGCCTACCACTGTAGGGTTGTCTGCAAACTTGATGATTGAGTTGGAGGTGTGCATGGCCATGCAGTCGTGGGCGAACAGGGAGTGCAGGAGAGGGCTCAGAACGCACCCTTGTGGGGCCCCAGTGTTGAGGATCAGCAGGGTGGAGATGTTGTTACCTACCCTCACCACCTCGGGCGGCCCGTCAGGAAGTACAGTACCCAGTTGCACAGGGTGGGGTCAAGACCCAGGGTCTCGAGCTTGATGACAAGTTTGGAGGGTACTATGGTGTTAAATGCTGAGTTGTAGTCGATGAACAGCATTCTCACATAGGTATTCCTCTTGTCCAGATGGGTTAGGGCAGTGTGGTTGCGATTGCGTCGTCTGTGGACCTATTGGGGCTATAAGCAAATTGGAGTTGGTCTAGGGTGTTATGTAGGGTGGAGGTGATATGGTCCTTGACTAGTCTCTCAAAGCACTTCATGATGACGGAAGTGAGTGCTACGGGGCGGGAGTCGTTTAGCTCAGTTACTTGGGAACATTAACAATGGTGGCCCTCTTGAAGCATGTGGGAACAGCAGACTGGGATAAGGATTGATTGAATGTCTGTAAAGACACCAGCCAGCTGTTCTGCGCATGCTCTGAGGACGTGGCTGGGGATGCCGTCTAGGCCTGCAGCCATGGTCATGGTCATATTTGGTCATGTTTCCAGTCACCTTGCCCTGATTAAAAGCAGTGGTTCGCACTTTCAGTTTCGTGCGAATGCTGCCATCAATCCACGATTTCTGGTTTGGGAATGTTTTAATAGTTCCTGTGGGTATGACATTGCCGATGCACTTGCTAATAAACTCGCTCACTGAATCAGCGTATTCGTCAATGTTGTTTGACACAATGCGGAACATATCCCAGTAAACTTGATCAAAGCTATCTTGAAGCGTGGAATCAGATTGGTGGAACCAGCGTTGAACAGACCTGAGCGCGGGAGCTTCCCCTTTTAGTTTCTGTCTTTAGGCTGGGAGCAACAAAATGGAGTCGTGGTCAACTTTTCCGAAAGTAGGGCGGGGGAGGGCCTTATATGCGTCGCGGAAGTTAGAATAACAATGATCCAGGGTTTTACCAGCCCTGGTTGCACAATCGATATGCTGATATCAGGTCCATAAATACTGGCGCCATTTAAAAATATATATTTCCCTGAGCAATTTTATTATTATAAAATAATATTATTTCCTCATTTCTTTGAGCATACAATATAGATCAGTATTTGTGTTTATTTCTGGTCATCTTTTTAAATGGCGCCAGTATTTATGGACCTGACTGTATCTCGGGTGTGATCCCTAGGGCCTGGAAGGCTCTTCATGTGCTCCCTCTCCTCAAGGTGGTGCCCCTCTGACATTAATCATTTTCACCCAATCTCTAAACTGCCTTGCTTAGCGAAAAATGTTGAATCTTTAATAAACACTCAGCTTAGTGTCCATCGGTCTGGTTTCAGCACTATTAGTTAGATAGTTTCCCCCGGTGATGCGTTGTGCAGACCTCACTACCCTCTGGAGAGCCTTACGGTTGAGGGCGGAGCAGTTGCCGTACCAGGCGGTGATACAGCCCGCCAGGATGCTCTCGATTGTGCATCTGTAGAAGTTTGTGAGTGCTTTTGGTGACAAGCCAAATTTCTTCAGCCTCCTGAGGTTGAAGAGGCGCTGCTGCGCCTTCTTCACGATGCTGTCTGTGTGAGTGGACCAATTCAGTTTGTCTGTGATGTGTATGCCGAGGAACTTAAAACTTGCTACCCTCTCCACTACTGTTCCATCGATGTGGATAGGGGGGTGTTCCCTCTGCTGTTTCCTGAAGTCCACAATCATCTCCTTAGTTTTGTTGACGTTGAGTGTGAGGTTATTTTCCTGACACCACACTCCGAGGGCCCTCACCTCCTCCCTGTAGGCCGTCTCGTCATTGTTGGTAATCAAGCCTACCACTGTAGGGTTGTCTGCAAACTTGATGATTGAGTTGGAGGTGTGCATGGCCATGCAGTCGTGGGCGAACAGGGAGTGCAGGAGAGGGCTCAGAACGCACCCTTGTGGGGCCCCAGTGTTGAGGATCAGCAGGGTGGAGATGTTGTTACCTACCCTCACCACCTCGGGCGGCCCGTCAGGAAGTACAGTACCCAGTTGCACAGGGTGGGGTCAAGACCCAGGGTCTCGAGCTTGATGACAAGTTTGGAGGGTACTATGGTGTTAAATGCTGAGTTGTAGTCGATGAACAGCATTCTCACATAGGTATTCCTCTTGTCCAGATGGGTTAGGGCAGTGTGGTTGCGATTGCGTCGTCTGTGGACCTATTGGGGCTATAAGCAAATTGGAGTTGGTCTAGGGTGTTATGTAGGGTGGAGGTGATATGGTCCTTGACTAGTCTCTCAAAGCACTTGATGACGGAAGTGAGTGCTACGGGGCGGTAGTCGTTTAGCTCAGTTACCTTAGCTTTTTCTTTGGAACAGGAACAATGGTGGCCCTCTTGAAGCATGTGGGAACAGCAGACTGGTATAGGGATTGATTGAATATGTCCGTAAACACACCGGCCAGCTGGTCTGCGCATGCTCTGAGGGCGCGGCTGGGGATGCCATCTGGGCCTGCAGCCTTGCGAGGGTTGACACGTTTAAATGTTTTCCTCACGTCGGCTGCAGTGAAGGAGAGTCCGCATGTTTTTCTTGCAGGCAGTGTCAGTGGCACTGTATTGTCCTCAAAGCGGGCAAAAAAGTTATTTAGTCTGCCTGGGAGCAAGACATCCTGGTCCGTGACTGGGCTGGATTTCTTCCTGTAGTCCGTGATTGACTGTAGACCCTGCCACATGCCTCTTGTGTCTGAGCCGTTGAATTGAGATTCTACTTTGTCTCTGTACTGACGCTTAGCTTGTTTGATAGCCTTGCGGAGGGAATAGCTGCACTGTTTGTATTCGGTCATGTTACCAGACACCTTGCCCTGATTAAAAGCAGTGGTTCGCGCTTTCAGTTTCACGCGAATGCTGCCATCAATCCACGGTTTCTGGTTAGGGAATGTTTTAATCGTTGCTATGGGAACGACATATTCAACGCACGTTCTAATGAACTCGCACACCGAATCAGCGTATTCGTCAATGTTGTTATCTGACGCAATACGAAACATATCCCAGTCCACGTGATGGAAGCAGTCTTGGAGTGTGGAGTCAGCTTGGTCGGACCAGCGTTGGACAGACCTCAGCGTGGGAGCCTCTAGTTTTAGTTTCTGTCTGTAGGCAGGGATCAGCAAAATGGAGTAGTGGTCAGCTTTTCCGAAAGGGGGGTGGGGCAGGGTCGCGGAAGTTAGAGTAGCAATGATCCAAGGTTTTTCCACCCCTGGTTGCGCAATCGATACGCTGATAAAATTTAGGAAGTCTTGTTTTCAGATTAGCCTTGTTAAAATCCCCAGCTACAATGAATGCAGCCTCCGGATAAATGGTTTCCAGTTTGCAAAGAGTTAAATAAAGTTCGTTCAGAGCCATCGATGTGTCTGCTTGGGGGGGATATATACGGCTGTGATTATAATCGAAGAGAATTCTCTTGGTAGATAATGCGGTCTACATTTGATTGTGAGGAATTCTAAATCAGGTGAACAGAAGGATTTGAGTTCCTGTATGTTTCTTTCATCACACCATGTCTCGTTAGCCATAAGGCATATGCCCCCGCCCCTCTTCTTACCAGAAAGGTGTTTGTTTCTGTCGGCGCGATGCGTGGAGAAACCCTTTGGCTGCACCGCTTCGGATAGCATCTCTCCAGTGAGCCATGTTTCCGTGAAGCACAGAACGTTAGTCTCTGATGTCCCTTTGGAATGCTACCCTTGCTCGGATTTCATCAACCTTGTTGTCTAGAGACTGGACATTGGCAAGAAGAATGCTAGGGAGTGGTGCACGGTGTGCCCGTCTCCGGAGTCTGACCAGAAGACCACCTCGTTTCCCTCTTTTTCGGTCGTTTTTTTGGGTCGCTGCATGTGATCCATTCCGTTGTCCTGTTTGTAAGGCAGAACACAGGATCCACGTCGCGAAAAACATATTCTTGGTCGTACTGATGGTGAGTTGACGCTGATCTTATATTCAGTAGTTCTTCTCGACTGTATGTAATGAAACCTAAGATGACCTGGGGTACTAATGTAAGAAATAACACGTAAAAAAACAAAAAACTGCATAGTTTCCTAGGAACGCGAAGCGAGGCGGCCATCTCTGTCGGCGCCGGAAGTCACTGTGGCTTCTTCCTTGCAGCCTTTCAGGTTGTCGATATAGGACTCGTTTTTCTGTGGATATAGATACTTTTGTACCTGTTTCCTCCAGCATCTTCACAAGGTCCGTTGCTGTTGTTCTGGGATTGATTTGCACTTTTCGCACCAAAATACGTTCATCTCTAGGAGAAAGAACGCTTCTCCTTCCTGAGCGGTATGATGGCTGTGTGGTCCCATGGTGTTTATACTTGCGTACTATTGTTTTTCCAGATAATTGTGGTACCTTCAGGCGTTTGGAAATTGCTCACAAGGATGAACCAGGCGTGTGGAGGTCTACCATTTTTTGGGCTGATTTCTTTTGATTTTCCCATGATGTCAAGCAAAGAGGCACTGAGTTTAAAGGTAGGCATTGAAATACATCCACAGGTACACCTCCAATTGATTCAACTGGTGCCAATTAGCCTATCAGAAGTTTTCTGGAATTTTCCAAGCTGTTTAAAGGCACAGTCAACTTAGTGTATGTAAACTTCTGACCCACTGGAATTGTGATACAGTGACCACTGGAATTGTGATACAGTGAACTATAAGTGAAATCATCTGACTGTAAACAATTGTTTGAAAATTTACTTCTGTTATGCACAAAGTAGATGTCCTAAGCGACTTGCCAAAACTATAGTTTGTTACAAGAAACTTGTGGAGTGGTTGAAAAACAAGTTTTAATGACTAACCTCTGACTTCAACTGTGTATTATTTTCCAACATGCTTTAAAATGTATCTGATGGTTTCTGCATATGTGCTTTGGATGGTGCCCACATTGTTTGTGTCCCGGCTTATAAATATCTGGGTATCTGGATTGAAGAAAAGCTATCTTTCAAGAAGCATATTGATGAGTTAGTTAAGAATTAAAAAAAGTCTTCCTTTATAGCAGTGGTCACCAACCTTTTCTGAGTCAAAATGCAAGCAGAGATCTATCACTCTTTTAAACAAAAAAAAAACAAGCCTATGCAACATTAACCAAATAAAACTTTTCTGTAGCGATAAGGTTTGTGCAGTAGACTATAGGCCCAATACATTTTCACTGCATATTGGCTACGCTTGAGTTTCTCTGCCAGTGTGGTTCTTCTCATACCATTTAGAACTTATATTTCAACATTTTAGGTATTTGATCCCACTGGTACTAGATCATTTGTTGTAATACTTGTGAGGCACAGCTGAGTGAGCATAATCTTTTGTTTACTTTTTTTACTGGACTACATCTGATGGCCTGCATCTGATGGTCAATCAGAGGAGAGAGCAGTGGTGAGGCTGCCTCCCACCTGACTCACCATCCCTCCTCTCTCCCTCCGCTGAGAAAATGGGACACAGTCTTCCAGCTCATGGCGAGCCTAAGTCGCACTGCATTACTTCTGCCTCATGCACCAATATCAATACCAATATCAAGGAAATATTCCTTGATATTAAAAAAGACACAAGCCGCTAATAATAACAATGCAAACTTATCGAAATGCACATTTATGGCTTAGAAAACTGTTGAACAAAGTGTTGACAGTGCTGAATAACAACACAACCATGAACTTACTCATAAAAACAGCAGCTCTTTGTTGTATTTGTTGAGTCTCTAGTCATATTGTTAAAAGTTGAAATTTCACATTATCAACTTTGCTGTGCATTCAAGGCTTCTTTTTACTCGCCTGGTGCAAATAGCAACGAAAAAAACAGACATTCAGTTGACATTCATCCCGGTTATAGATTATGGTGATATTGTCTATATGAATGCTGCCTGCTCTGTATTGAAACCATTGGATGTTTGTCAGTGCACTCACTGCACTTTCTTATGGGCTACAGTTTCAGGACACCACTCCATTCTGTATCAGAAAGTAGGCTGGCCCTCTTAAGTCTTGTAGATCAATGCACTGTTCTCTTTCTTTATAAAAACCCTCTTTTGCAAACTTTCGCCATACCTTACTTCAATGTTAAATTACAGACATACGTGTCAGCAGACCCGATCACAGGGATGGGTAACTGTAGATGTCCGGTTGATCTCTACGGAATTAGGTATATCTGCATGCGCCCTGTATATGGAATGATCTGCGGAGCTCTCTGCACCTTGATGTTCTGGTGCCTTTAGGGCAGTTCAAGTTGATAATGGAGGACCTCATTGTTGAGGAATGTGTTTTGCTTCTTAAATTAATTGTAATATTGTATGCTATTATTATGTTGTCTGTTAGAATGTTGTACATTTTATATTTTGTGTTCATGCAGGGCTCCCTTGAACAAGAGGCCTTGGTCTCAATTGGACTCCCTGCTAAAATAAAGGTGAAATAGAATAAAGAATCCTAGGAGGGTGACCTGAAGGGCCACCATAGTTCTTATTGAGACCGTGCTGTTTGAGCTGCAGCACCCTGCCAGGCTGACACTTTACGTCAGGGATGGGCAACTGCGGACCAATAACTTACTGTTAAGAGTTAGAATAATTGAATACACAAGGTGCAATTTCAAAATGTGGTTGTGCATCAGCTGTCAGTCAATTAGTCCATGTCAGCAAAACAATTTTAGATTGGTAAGTTAGTCCAGCGTCTGGCTATCTATACTTGTTTTAAGAATGGTTGAATTACCAACTGGGATAGGGCCCATTGATCAAAAGTTATCATATTAAAAACTGCGAACATTTTCCTCCACCCTATGGCAAAATGTGTAGAATTGCAGGAAATCCGTTATAAAATTGCTAAATCTTCTCTCTGCCCCATGGCAAAATGTGTTGAATTGCAGGAGGGGTGTATGGATGTGGGTACTGCAGACCCATGAGCCACTGCGGCCCCTCAGGATGAGTTCCGTTTTTCTGTGGCCCCCACTCCCATCAAAGTTGCCCATCCCTGCTTTACATGTAGTGATGTTTTATATTCACTCCACAGGGCCCTACTGAGCCTGACAGTGTAGAGGGGTCTGTGACCTTCTGCAGAGACATGACCTCCACATGTTGACCTTCTGTCTGTATTCATGGGTATGTGGCCACAAGGGAATGTGAGAAGAGAACAGAGCAGATCCTTTATGTTATTAGCCATCTGCAGTGACCGTAGACAGTCAATTTGGATCTGCACTGTACTGCATTGACCACCATGACCAACACATCACATCACCACAACACATCACCACACATCCCTGGAAACACTGTTGTCAAGGAGAGCTTTAATCTAGCTATATCATTAGTGGGGATACCACATAGGGATGGGAGATATAACCATAATGTTCTTCTGTTCTTTCCCCCGGAACAACCACATGAACCAGGACTCATAGACAGCTGTTGCTGTTCAGTTTGTCTGTGAGAGAATATCTCCATAGATGTCCTGCATTGTTCTACTTTATTATTTTCTAATAATGTGATTTGGCCTTTCTGCTCCATTAACCTGGGGCTTGATATATGATGAAAGGCCCTAGCCTCACTTCTGAGAATTTCTCTCCCCAGAGTTTTGGAGAACACCTCGAGTGGGAAACGGGCTTCCTACTCCAAGGAGGAAGACTCTTCTCTGCCACTTGTCCTGGGAAAACGAGCCCGGAAAACCTGGGAAGAGGACAGGAAGGAGTCGAGCTGAACTCTGTTAAACACCTTCACCTTTATCTAATTTCTTTAAGCAAATTTTCAGGGTATAGCATGTTAAGCAATACATTTTATTTGTCATTTTATAACTTGGTTTTTCCACCAATTAGATACATTTTGAGTGGTGAAACTTGGTGGCGAATAACCCAGTTTATTTCACCTAATTGTAACATTCTGCCATAAAGAGCACATATGTGAAATTATGTTTTTTAACACTGGATAAAAGTAGAGACTCAGAGCTACAAAATGGTATATCATATACTGCATTTTTGAGGAACAAAGGGAAAGTAATTCTGCTTTGAAACCTGATACATTTTTAACCTCGCTTTCGAGAAATGGACCTTTGAATGTTTTGGTACCTACTGGAGACCTCTCCTTTGTCCATACCCATTCAGCATTGTTCAGACCCTGTTAAGCCAGCCCCACCCATCTCTTTAAGGATTCACATGTGAGGTCATGTGCTAAACAGTAAGTAGTGTAGTAAAGCTTAAGACTTAAAGTAGTAGCCACGATAAGGAAAAATTCCAGGTAAACAGAAAGTCTTTTTTTTTTTTTATATTAGATTACGCTTACCCAGACACACTTGTCTAAATTGATGGGCCATGTGAAAGAAATTCTATAAACCCCATCCACATCCAGTGGTGGAAAAAGTACTAAATGGTCATACTTAAGTAAAAGTAAAGATACCTTAATAGAAAATAACTCAAGTAAAAGTCACCCAGTAAAATACAACTTGAGTAAAAGTCTAAAAGTATTTGGTTTTAAAAAATACTTAAGTATCAAAAGTAAATGGAATTCCTAAAATGTACTTAAGTATAAATAAATAAAGGCGGCACAATTTTTTGTTTAAAAAAAACAACAAAAAATATTGACGGATAGCCAGGGGCACACTCCAACACTCAGACATAATACAAACAAAGCATTTGTGTTTAAAGTGTCTGCCATATCAGATGCAGTTGGGATGACCAGGTATGTTCTCTTGATAAGTGTATGAATTGGACAATTTTCCTGTCAAAATGTAACGAGTACTTTTGGGTGTCAGGGAAAATTTATGGAGTAAAAAGTACATTATTTTATTTTGGAATGTCGTGAAGTAAAAGGGAAAGTTGCCCTAAAATATAATTCGTAAAGTACAGATACCCCAAAAAAACACTTAAGCAGTACTTTAAAGTATTTTTACTTAAGTACTTTACACCACTGGCCTCATCTTTCAAAATGGATGGGTCTCCACAGAAGGTGTAAACGGTACAGCCAAATGGTTACTTGCATTGCAGAAATATATATATATGTATATATATATGTGTTTTTATTTATTTAACCAGGTAGGCCAGTTTACAACTGCGACCTGGCCAAGATAGAGCAAAGCAGTGTGACACAAAAAAACACATGGAATAAACAAAGGTACAGTCAATAACACAATAGAAAAGTATATATACAGCGTGTGCAAATTAAGTAAGATTAGGGAGGTAAGGCAATAAATGGGCCATAGTGGTGAAATAATTACAATTTAGCAATTAAACACTGGAGTGATAGATGTGCATAAGATGAATGTGCAAGTAGAGATACTGGGGTACAAAAGAGCAAAAAAATAAATAACAATATGGGGATGGGCTATTTACAGATGGGCTATGTACAGGTGCAATGATCTGTAAGCTGCTCTGACAGCTGATGCTTAAAGTTTAGTGAGGGAGATATGAGTTTCCAGCTTCAGTGATTTTTGCCATTTGTTCCAGTCATTGGCATCAGAGAACTGTAAGGAAAGGCGGCCAAAGGAGGAGTTTGCTTTGGGGGTGACCAGTGAAATGGATGTGGAGGTCCAGCTTGCGTGGTTACTCGTTGGCTGCGGTTGTGAGGCCAAATACTCTAAAACAACATTGGAGGCTTATGGTTGAGAAATTAACATTCAATTCCCTGGCAACAGCTCTGGTGGACATTCCTGCGGTCAGCATGCCAATTGCACGCTCCCTCAATTTGAGACATCTGTGGTGTTGTGACAAAACTGCACATTTTAGATTGTCCTTTTATTGTCCCCCAGCACAAGGTGCAACTGTGTAATAATGATCATTCTTTTTTATTTGTTTCTTGATATTTCACACCTGTCAGGTGGATGGATTATCTTGGCAAATGAGAAATGCTCACTAACAGAGATGTAAACAAATTTGTGCACCACATTTGAGAGAAATACACTTTTTTCTGCATATGAAACATTTCTGTGATGTTTATTTCAGCTCATGAAACATGGGACCAACACTTTACATGTTGCGTTTATATTTTTGTTAAGTGTAATTGCTGATTGCCTAGGAGAGGAGATACCATTCCTCCAATACTGCCACTGATTACGGAAACAACAACAGTCACAAATTGCCCTGCCCCTTAATCCTGGTTGATGTGTCAACAAACATCTGCAAATTATGAGCAGTCAGCAGATCACACACCAAGTAGGCTGCTGGGAAGATAGACAGAACTTCAAGTAGATGGCCCTACATACAGTTGAAGTCGGAAGTTTACATACACTTACGTTGGAGTCATTAAAACTCGTTTTTCAACCACTCCACAAATTTCTTGTTAACAAACTATAATTTTGGCAAGTCGGTTAAGATATCTACTTCGTGCATGACACAAGTAATTGTTTACAAACAGATTATTTCACTTAGAATTCCCTGTATCACAATTCCTATGGGTCAGAAGTTTACATACACTAAGTTAACTGTGCCTTAAAACAGCTTGGAAAATTCCCGAAAAGTATGTCATGGCTATAGAAGCTTCTGATAGGCTAATTGACATCATTTGAGTCAATCGGAGGTGTACCTGTGAATGTATTTCAAGGTCTACCTTCAAACTCAGTGCCTCTTTGCCTGACATCATGGGAAAATCCAAATAAATCAGCCAAGACCTGCTAGAGGAAACAGGTACAAAAGTATCTATATCCACAGTAAAATGTGTCCTATATTGGCATAACCTGAAAGGCCGTTCAGCAAGGAAGAAGCCACTGCTCCAAAACCGCCATAAAAAAGACAGACTACGGTTTGTAACAGCACATGGGGAAAAAGATTGTACTTTTTGGAGAAATGTCCTCTGAAATAGAATTGTTTGGCCATAATGACCATTGTTATGTTTGGAGGACAAAGGGGGAGGCTTGCAAGCCGAAGAACACCATCCCAACCGTGAAGCACGGGGGTGGCAGCATCATGTTGTGGGGGTGCTTTGCTGCGGTAGGGAATGGTGCACTTCACAAAATAGATGGCATCATGAGTAAAGAGAATTATGTGGATATATTGAAGCAACATCAAGCCATTAGTCAGAAAGTTCAAGCTTGGGTCTTCGAAATGGACAATGACCCCAAGCATACTTCCAAAGTTGTGGAAAAATGGCTTACGGTCACGGTATTGGAGTGGCCATCACAAAGCCCTGACCTCAATCCCATAGAACATTTGTGGGGAGAACTGAAAAGGTGTGTGCGAGCAAGGAGGCCAACAAACCTGACTCAGATACACCAGCTCTGTTAAGAGAAATGGGCCAAAATTCACTGAACGTATTGTGGGAAGCTTGTGGAAGGCTACCTGAAACGTTTGGCCCAAGTAAAAAAATGTAAAGGCAATGCTACCAAATACTAATTAAGTTGAAAGAAAAAAAAGCTGAAATAAATCATTCTCTCCTATTATTCTGACAATTAAAATTCTTAAAATAAAGTGGTGATCCTAACTGACCTAAGACAGGGAAGTTTTATGAGGATTAAGTGTCAGGAATTGGGGAAAAAATGAGTTTAAATGTTTTTGGCCAAGGGGTATGTAAACTTCCAACTTCAACTGTAGCAAAGGGACAATACTAGACAACGTATACTTGGAGATATCAGGAGTCCTCTAGCTATAGAATAAAGACCCCCCCCCCCCTTCCTCACATACTTTGTGCATGACACCCCTGATAGCAGTGCACCGGGGACTCAATATACAGGTCGTCTTGTGCACAAAGAACCCTGGTACACATATGCAGGGGTTAGGTGGGATGTTCTCTGGAGGAGCTCTGCTATTGTGCTTAAAATTGCAGCTGTGCAAATGACCCCAGGGACTACAAATTTAAGAGGAAAGTTATGTGAAAGACCAGGATGATTCTTCTGGTAATTCACCTTGCCCTTCCCCAGCTCTGTGCCTGTTCAGTTGTTGGATGTTTGTCCGACCCTCAATCCCTGCATCAGGTGTTTGCTCCCATGCCTGGCCTGCTGTTTGTCTGCCACAGATTAGCTGGAGCTGAGACGGGTTGGATTTGCCTGTCATTTGCAATTCACGCTGAGCGCCTATGTATAAACAGCACTCAAAATGATTTTGGGTTTGTTTGAAAGCATAGAGCGGGCCAATATAACTCAATATGTAGTCAAGGTCAGAATGAAAACAAAAGAGAGAGAGAACTGTAAGGAGGAGGCCTGCCGGTTTTGTATGTAGGGGTGAAAAAGCAGGAGCACTTTGGAGACCTGACCTCAAATGAAAACAACATAGCTGGAGCAAGGCAGGACTGTGACATGGTGTTGCTCCAGTCACTGGACCAGAGCAGGGAGGCGTCTTAGCCTCTCACTGCAGGGGCTGACTGGACACTGAGCAAAGACGGGCAGGGGCACCTCACTGCGGCACAGAGATACAGACACTGGCCCAATATTAAAGTGACGTACTCATCCCGGCACACTGCTTCCTCACTCTTTCCCAGTTTTCCTACCTCCGTCCCACACGCTGGAGTGCAAACAGATCCACTATGCAAAAATCACACAGCCATTTCCTGGTTGCCATATAAGTTTGCCTAATTTCAGTTTGTGACAAAAAAAAGCAAGTATAGTGTAGATAATAATTGTAAAATCTAAACTGCTGTTAAGTATCTTTTACATAACCAAAAATATTGTATTCAACTGTTTGAAGCTGGTGTGCAAAACCGAAAGTAAAAGACGCAAAAACAAATCTTACGAATGGGAAGCATAGTAATAGCACACATAGAACAAATACCGCTTCTTATCTTGCTTTCAATGAGAATGCCACATCTATAACACATTTCTATATTAATATGGTCATGCTGCCCAAAAAGTTACATAGTGCAGCTTTAAAGAGGGAGAGGTCATCTCCCATGCCACCTGGAGCATTGGCTCTGCAGCTATTAACTAATGACTTACTATCGAGGCGACAGGTGCAACACATCCTGGCCAACGAGGGTGACTCCAATCAGGGCACGTTCACCCCCAAATAGAACCAAACTCCAAAACCAAAACCTGTAACACAAGGTACAAGAATATCCTAGAAGACAGTAGGGTTGTCCCAGTTAAGACCCTCATGGGGACCACCAGCCTCCAGAGAGTGGTGTCAAATCTCAATGTCACAGTCAGGGATCAGAGCAATTTCTCCCTCGGGCAGGGCCAGCTTATCCCACTCTCCTTCACACACAGCCAGTCACGCACCACACCACCCTGTCTGCCCTGCTGAACTCCTCCACTGCTGGGTTGGCAGTACATTATGGGCTCAATTCAATTACTACTGCATTGCAGAATTTACACAGTACAGAGCAGGGCCTAGTTTTACATTTCCAATTTTCAGAATAAGATGTGCCAAGTCTTGTATACAAAGACACTGTATTAACATTGGTATGAGGGGTTATATTGAGTTCCTGCCTTAGTGGCCCAGTCTGCCTTAGCGCTGGGATGCTCTTCTCACATTCAGCACCCCATCCATTGCTCAGCCTGTCCATCATGGGGAAATTAAGATGGGGAAAAAGCATTTGACCCATGTTCATGCGGTTCATTTACGGGTTATTACATTTTCTTCCTTTCTAATTGCATTTATTTTCAGAGGTATATTGTAAATGCTGCAGTATGCCTAATGATACATGAAGCAGGCAGTCAAATACTAAACTAAAAATCAGTTCTAACTTAATTCTGAGACGAGGGGCAGAGTTTGACAGCCTGTTTAAACTTTAGACATCCTGTGAGTGACTGGCGAACATGTGTGCGGTGTGCTGTGGTACGGACTACAGAGTGATGAATAGTTCCCATTTAATTGCCACAGAATTTCAATGCATTCCCCAGAGGCATATTAGCAGCCTGAGCTATGTGCTATCAGAGCCCAGATCTTTAGTCTAGCACTGGTCAAATATGGTTAATCAACACTGCAGGATTCCACTTTAATATTAAGCATGCAGCCATGAACACGGAGCCTTTCTATTTATCTAAATATTGCAGCCTTGTGCATCGCCAAATAAAGATTAGAAGGCCAGGTGTGTTATTTGTTACATTATTAGCCCAGACATTTTTTTGTGTTATTACATACAGCCGTAAAAAAAACTTTTGGATATCAGAGTGGCGGTATAACTCACCAACATTACAACCATGAACACGACTTTTCCGAATTGTATACTTTGTTCGTACCTCCCAGGGCAATTGAACATATTCCAGAGGCTGCTCCAAAACACCGCCAGCGGAGAAGAGGTATTTGGAGTGGACTTCTAGTCCGACTCAGGAGGCATGCACACCATCCATCACTTCCGAGTATATTACTCGCTAATGTTCAGTCTCTGGATAATAAAGTAGACAAGCTCAGGGCAAGGATCACCAACAATGATGAGACAGCCTATTGGGAGGAGTTCAAAGACCACGCAGTGTGGTGCCAGGATAAAAACCTCTCCCTCAACGTGATCAAGACAAGGAGATGATTGTGGACTACAGAAAAAGGAGGACCGAGCACACCTCCATTCTCATCGACGAGGCTGTAGTGGAGCAGGTTACGAGCTTCAAGTTCAAGCTTCAAGTTGGTGTCCACATCACCAACAAACTATCATGGTCCAAACACACCAAGACAGTCGAGAAGAGGGCACGACAACACCTATTCCCCCTCAAGAGACTGAAAGATTTGGCATGGGTCCTCCTCAGCCCCGGAAAAATGGCATCGAGGGCTCAGCACTTTTTGAGTTAAGGCCCTTTTTTCTGGGATTAAAGGTCAAAAACGAAAATAGAGCGCTAATTTGACCGCTTCACGTCAAAGTACATGAACCTACGGTTACAGATCCAGTTGCGGTTTGTTCAGACGAATCCGTTAAGGTGGGTTTCGGAGCTCCGCGAGATTTCTGTGATTTTCTGAAATCACACACTCATTCAACCCTCTGTAAATCAGTCAGTTCTTAACATAAAGACTTAAAACTCAACATTCTGTAAGAGCCTACCCCAAAGAGGATATGTGTTCACTTTCAGCTTCCTGTGTCAACCGGAAGTGCCTTAAATTGTGGTCATAGGGGCTGTTTCTGACATGATGACTCCTTGCTGTCCCCAGTCCACCTGACCGTGCTGCTACTCCAGTTTCAACTGTTCTGCCTTATTATTATTCGACCATGCTGGTCATTTATGAACAATTGAACATCTTGGCCATGTTCTGTTATAATCTCCACCCGGCACAGCCAGAAGATGACTGGCCACCCCACATAGCCTGGTTCCTCTCTAGGTTTCTTCCTAGGTTTTGGCCTTTCTAGGGAGTTTTTCCTAGCCACCATGCTTCTACACCTGCATTGCTTGCTGTTTGGTGTTTTAGGCTGGGTTTCTGTACAGCACTTTGAGATATCAGCTGATGTACGAAGGGCTATATAAATCAAATTGATTTGATTTGTTTCGAATGGTTAAAAAGGTCACATCTTTCCAAAACTTCATATGGTGATTAGGCAACCCTTGTGAACTGTAAATCAGTCATTTCTCCCAACAGATGTCAAAGAAAACACACACACACACACACACACACACACACAGCAAGGATGGAGTGACACAGTGCAGGGCTTAACACTTTCATGCGTGAGTTCCAAATATTTCTAATTCCAGCATGAGTTTTTTTATGCACGTGTTGTTAGAACGTCCTCTCCATTCCAGAATGTGATTGTTATGTAACAGTACATTTCATCCGGCCTGCCCTCAAACCAAAGCACGCAGCCTGTTTTTATTTGTCAATTTTAAATTTATATTTTCTAATAACAGTTTGAAATTAGGTGTGTTCCGCCTCATTCATTCACATAAAAGTAGTCATTTTTACTTTTGCGGACCAATACATTTTTTTGCCAAATACATTTAAACTCAGTTTTTCACAATTCCTGAAACTTAACCCTAGTAAAAATTCCATGTCTTAGGTCAGTTAGGATCACCATTTTATTTTAAGAATGTGAAATGTCAGAATAACAGTAGAGAGAATGATTTATTTCAGCTTTTATTTATTTCATCACATTCCCAGTGGGTCAGAAGTTTACACACACTCAATTAGTATTTGGTAGCATTGCCTTTAAATTGTTTAACTTGGGTCAAATGTTTCAGGTAGCCTTCCACAAGCTTCCCACAATAAGTTGGGTGAGTTTTGGCCCATTCTTCCTGACAGAGCTGGTGTAACTGAGGCAGGTTTTTAGGCCTCCTTGCTCGCACACACTTTTTCTATGGGATTGAGGTCAGGGCTTTGTGATGGCCACTCCAATACCTTGACTTTGCTGTCCTTAAGCCATTTTGTAACAACTTTGGAAGTATGCTTGGGGTCATTGTCCATTTGGAAGACCCATTTGCGACCAAGCTTTAACTTCCTGACTGATGTCTTGAGATGTTGCTTCAATATATCCACATCATTTTCCATCCTCACGATGACATTTATTATGTGAAGTGCACCAGTCCCTCCTGCAGCAAACCACCCCCACAACATGATGCTGCCATCCCCGTGCTTCACGGTTGGGATGGTGTTCTTTGGCTTGCAAAGCCTCCCCCTTTTTCCTCCAAACATAACAATGGTCATTGTGGCCAAACAGTTCCATTTTTGTTTCATCTGACAAGAGAACATTTGTCCAAAAAGTATGATCTTTGTCCCCATGTGCAATTGCAAACTGTAGTCTGGCTTCTTTATGGCGGTTTTGGAGCAGTGGCTGTTTCCTTGCTGAGCTACCTTTCAGGTTATGTCGATATAGGACTCGTTTTACTGTGGATATAGATACTTTTGTACCCGTTTCCTCCAGCATCTTCACAAGGTCCTTTGCTGTTGTTCTGGGATTGATTTGCACTTTTCGCACCAAAGTACGTTCATCTCTAGGAGACAGAACGCGTCTCCTTCCTGAGTGGTATGATGGCTGCGTGGTCCCATGGTGTTTATACTTGCGTACTATTGTTTGTACAGATGAACGTGGTACTTTCAGGGTTTGTAAATTGCTCCCAAGGATGAAGCAGACTTGGGGAGGTCTACATTTTTTTCTGAGGTCTTGGCTGATTTTTTTTTATTTTCCCATGATTTCAAGCAAAGAGACACAGAGTTTGAAGGTAGGCCTTGAAATACATCCACAGGTACAGCTCCATTTGACTCAAATTAAGTCAATTAGCCTATCAGAAGCTTCTAAAGCCATGACATAATTTTCGGGAATTTTCCAGCTGTTTAAAGGCACAGTCAACTTAGTGTATATAAACTTCTGACCCACAGGAATTATGATATAAGTGAAATAATCTGTGTCATGCACAAAGTAGATGTCCTTACCGACTTGCCTAAAACTGTAGTTTGTTAACAAGAAATTTGTGGAGTGGTAGAAAAACAAGTTTTAATGACCAACCTGAAATGGACAATACTTTATGGGAACTTATCGGCACCGTACGAAACATATACATGATGTACATTATCACTCAAATGGATGTCGTTTCATTCAAAACTTATTGCAAATGCCATATGGCAAATTCCAAGTGTACACAGCAAAATTCCAATATATGGCGAGTGCGCTCCACGGTAAATTTTCATATTGCAAATGCACATCAGGTGCAGGTCCTTTTCCAAAGGTCAAATTTGGAAAATTCAAAAACTTATCACAGCCTTAAAAAAGTGCTTTCTGGACCATTTGTTGAAAATGTTTCGATTTTTTTTGTCAATTATACATGTAAAAAAAACTGTATGAACATACTTTTGTCATATTTTATTGTCATGTTTTTTTTTATTGTCCATAAGACAATGCCAAATCAGGATGTTTTGTCATTTTGCAATATGATTTCATAGGAAGTCAAAAGTCAGTGAACCATTGCCAAATGCCATAAGAAATGTCCAAATGCAATATGAAAGTATTGAAAGTGCCAAATCAGGATGTTATGTCTATTTGCCATGTACAATCATAGGAAGTCGGTTTCCAAACCCAAAAGTCAGCGAACCATGTCCAAATGGCATTTATACTGCCAAAATTATATATAGCACCATGTTAAGCCATGAATCAACCTAGATGGTATATTTGTCATGTATGATGAGGGAGAAGTGGGACTCCAAAATGAACAGGGGCGCTCCCTATTGGATGGGCACGTGTGGGGGGTGCTCCTTACCCAATCGTAGACCCCTTGCACCCCCCTAAAGGCATTAAAAACCCATTTAAAAATGTGCTCCTGGTAACCCGTTCCAATCACCAGGCGCCCGGCTGTCCATTTGCAATATGTTTCAATGGGCATTTACCATCAAGAATTTGACATGCTCAAAACAACTGCAGGAATGCGAAATTGACTGGTTTGATGAACTCGGGATGGCCGGGCAGTGATTCTGGTTCCTCTCCATTGCTCGTTGGTGTTGATTTCAGAATGTCAATTTGGTGATCTATCACTTTTTAAACATATTGCAAATGGACAAAAGTCAGACAGCAAGTCACTGTCCATTAGTCAATTAAATCAAATCAAATCAAATGCATTTGTCACATACACATGGTTAGCAGATGTTAATGCGAGTGTAGCGAAATGCTTGTGCTTCTAGTTCCGACAATGCAGTAATAACCAACAAGTAATCTAACTAACAATTCCTAAACTACTGTCTTATACACAGTGTAAGGGGATAAAGAATATGTACATAAGGATATATGAATGAGTGATGGTACAGAGCAGCATAGGCAAGATACAGTAGATGGTATCAAGTACAGTATATACATATGAGTATGTAAACAAAGTGGCATAGTTAAAGTGGCTAGTGATACATGTATTACATAAGGATGCAGTCGATGATATAGAGTACAGTATATACGTATGCATATGAGATGAATAATGTAGGGTAAGTAACATTATATAAGGTAGCATTGTTTAAAGTGGCTAGTGATATATTTACATCATTCCCATCAATTGCCATTATTAAAGTGGCTGGAGTTGAGTCAGTGTCAGTGTGTTGGCAGCGGCCACTCAATGTTAGTGGTGGCTGTTTAACAGTCTGATGGCCTTGAGATAGAAGCTGTTTTTCAATCTCTCGGTCCCAGCTTTGATGCACCTGTACTGACCTCGCCTTCTGGATGATAGCGGGGTGAACAGGCAGTGGCTCGGGTGGTTGATGTCCTTGATGATCTTTATGGCCTTCCTGTAACATCGGGTGGTGTAGGTGTCCTGGAGGGCAGGTAGTTTGCCCCCGGTGATGCATTGTGCAGACCTCACTACCCTCTGGAGAGCCTTACGGTTGAGGGCGGAGCAGTTGCCGTACCAGGCGGTGATACAGCCCGCCAGGATGCTCTCGATTGTGCATCTGTAGAAGTTTGTGAGTGCTTTTGGTGACAAGCCAAATTTCTTCAGCCTCCTGAGGTTGAAGAGGCGCTGCTGCGCCTTCTTCACGATGCTGTCTGTGTGAGTGGACCAATTCAGTTTGTCTGTGATGTGTATGCCGAGGAACTTAAAACTTGCTACCCTCTCCACTACTGTTCCATCGATGTGGATAGGGGTGTTCCCTCTGCTGTTTCCTGAAGTCCACAATCATCTCCTTAGTTTTGTTGACGTTGAGTGTGAGGTTATTTTCCTGACACCACACTCCGAGGGCCCTCACCTCCTCCCTGTAGGCCGTCTCGTCGTTGTTGGTAATCAAGCCTACCACTGTTGTGTCGTCCGCAAACTTGATGATTGAGTTGGAGGCGTGCGTGGCCACGCAGTCGTGGGTGAACAGGGAGTAGAGGAGAGGGCTCAGAACGCACCCTTGTGAGGCCCCAGTGTTGAGGATCAGAGGGGAGGAGATGTTGTTACCTACCCTCACCACCTGGGGGCGGCCCGTCAGGAAGTCCAGTACCCAGTTGCACAGGGCGGGGTCGAGACCCAGGGTCTCGAGCTTGATGACGAGCTTGGAGGGTACTATGGTGTTGAATGCCGAGCTGTAGTCGATGAACAGCATTCTCACATAGGTATTCCTCTTGTCCAGATGGGTTAGGGCAGTGTGCAGTGTGGTTGAGATTGCATCGTCTGTGGACCTATTTGGGCGGTAAGCAAATTGGAGTGGGTCTAGGGTGTCAGGTAGGGTGGAGGTGATATGGTCCTTGACTAGTCTCTCAAAGCACTTCATGATGACGGAAGTGAGTGCTACGGGGCAGTAGTCGTTTAGCTCAGTTACCTTAGCTTTCTTGGGAACAGGAACAATGGTGGCCCTCTTGAAGCATGTGGGAACAGCAGACTGGTATAGGGATTGATTGAATATGTCCGTAAACACACCGGCCAGCTGGTCTGCGCATGCTCTGAGGGCGCGGCTGGGGATGCCGTCTGGGCCTGCAGCCTGACACCAAACTGATACAAACTGACACCACACCCACTTTTTCCAACTCGTTTAGAAGCCAACTATCACATATTTCAGAGCATGCCTGAAATTCACAGCATCTTCTGTTTAACCTGTTAGACCTATAGGGGCAGTATTTCATTTTTGGATAAAAAGACGTGCCCGTTTTTAGCGCGATATTTTGTCACGAAAAGATGCTCGACTATGCTTGGAATTGATAGTTTTGGAAAGAAGACACTCTGACGTTTCCAGAACTGCAAAGATTTTCACTGTGAGTGCCATATAACAATATCTACAGGCAAAACCAAGATGTTTGAGTGACCAGGAAATCAACAGGATTTCTGAAGGCACGTTTTCCATGATCTCCTTATATGGCTGTGAATGCGACAGGAATGAACGGACACTTCCTATCGTTTCCCCCAGGTGTCTGCAGCATTGTGACGTATTTGTAGGCATATCATTGGAAGATTGGCCATAAGAGCCTACAATTACCAAGTGTCCCGCATGGTGTCTGCGTGGAAATTGGTGCGCAAAAGTCAGGTCCCAGTATTTTTCCATCCGAATCAGAGAAGAATGCACGCTTCTAGGACTGGCATTTCAGTGAAGAGATATATGACAAAACACCTTGAGGATTGATTCAAACAACGTTTTCCATGTTTCAGTCGATATTATGGAGTTAATTCGGAAAAAAGTTCGACGTTTAGGTGACTGAATTTTCGGTTAGTTTCGGTAGCCAAATGCATAGTAACAAAACGGAACGTTGTGTCCTACACAAGCATCTTTCAGGAAAAACTGGACATCTGCTATGTAACTGAGAGTCTCCTCATTGAAACATCTGAAGTTCTTCAAAGGTAAATTATTTTATTTGATCCCTTTGCTGGTTTTTGTGAATGTTGCGTGCTAAATGCTAACGCTAAATGCTAAGCTAGCTATCACCACTCTTACACAAATTATTGATTTTCTCTGGTTCTAAAGCATATTTTGAAAATCTGAGACGACAGGATTGTTAAGAAAATGATAAGCTTGAGGACAGGCATATTTATTTCATTTATTTTGCAATTTTCAGAAATCGCTAATGTTGCGTTATGGTAATGAGCTTGAGGCTGTAGTCACGATCCCGGATCCGGGATGGGGCGGCCTAACAGGTTAAACCATAATAAAAACATAAAACACGTAGTTACGTTCTGACATTATGTGTAGGCCTAGCTGAGTCGACCCCGAATCCCAAGTTTCGGCTCGATAGGTCATTTGGAGAATGAGCAGCGACCTTAATTGGTGATGAAAATCCACATTTTCCAGGCGTTGCTATGAGGTCCTTGAATGAGCTATCAGACAGAAACGTTAGGGTCCGTCTCTATGGGCCGAGGTGGTTTCAATCTTGCGACTCTGGGACTTTTCTAAATGTCGTCATTTTCGTGATGGTCAAAATGACTTGAAGTTATTGCAAATGTACGAGGCTGTTTCTCGGTCTGAAAACCTTCTAGAGCCACATAACTCACCGTGCACTATCGACTTCAGCTCTAGAACAGATTTCCAAAGTTTCAGAGCTCTCTGTCTGACGGTTCTTTGATAGTTCGAACGAAGGCAACTATTGCAGGCTCTGTGTGGCTGTGTGGCTGTAAGCCCCCACCCTGTGTCACTCCATCCTTGCTGTGTGTGTGTGTGTGAGTTTTTCTTGGAAATCTGATGGGATAAATTACTGATTTACAGTTCATGACGGTTGCCTAATCACACATGTGAAGTTTTGGAAAGATCTGACTCTTTTAACCCCAATGACCCCAATTTAAGAGACTTCCGGTTGGCACAGGAAGGTGAAAATAAACACATATAAGGGTTAATGCCACATGGTCAAGGTTAGGCTTGCACAGATCGGGAGGACCTCAGGAATGTTACTGAGGTCGAATTGTGCTTCTAACCCTAACGGTTCTCCCGCTGTCACCCAAAAGGACTTGAAATTTAGGTCTAGGCTTCATAATGGGCCTACTTTTTTTCATGTTCCCTGCGCTCAGACCGAGCGAGCTACGTTCAAGCGGGGCATCTCGTTGAACTCGGCACTGCCTAGAGATTATGGTAATGCCATTGCTGTCTCTGTGAGTCTTTAACCCTTTCACATGTACCATCACACCCCTTGTGATTAGAACACTCATTTAGAAAACTGGTTTAGAACGGCCAGTTTCAAATGACGCAACAATCAGCATTTGAGCTGCCACACTTTTTTCAGAAACTATTTACACAAACACAGTCCTTACAAAGTTATGTCCAGAATGTGAGCAGTTTATTTTTGGATGCAATGTTCAGATATTCACAGAAGTATATATATTATAACACTATCATCCTAACCGGAAAAATGTAGGCTACATTTGTCCTAGCGCAACACAAGCGAGTTTAAAGTCTATTTTCGAACTCTCGGCTCACATAGACTACAATATGAACTAGCTAATAGCAATTACTATGTATAATTAATCACATCATGGGTTGATCAAAATAATTGAGTAAAACACTTTCTAGAAATCGAAAGTAATCCGACGATTAGTTTCAGCACTCATCCAGGCTTTTTTCCTCACAGAAACCAAAGATAAGAAAATACAAGATGAGTTCGGTCTGTTTATAGTATGCATGTTGATGGGGTGTGTCGTCTACCATCGTTCACATCCCACATTCACTTCCTGAAGTTCTCAAAAAATGAGTGAACCCTTACTCACCCCATTTTGGTATTGCATCTTTGGTCTGACAGACGATCAAGTGAAACCCAGAATGCATTGTATGTCAACAAACATGGCTCCACACACATAGCTGGAATTAGCTTACCTCATCATAATCAGTAAAACCTTCAAAACATTATTTTACACACATCCAAATGCCCATTACAATCGGAATGCATGATTTATCACCGGTAATTGAAAATATGAATAAAATAAAATATCAATAATACCACACAAAACCTTTTCTGATAGTGATTTATTGATACAAATGGTGCATGCAGGCAGTCAATCACGTAACCTCTCACTCCCACTCTGAGCCATTCAGTGTTGTTATGTACGTAGCTAATGAGCTACGCTGTAGCATTAGCAATGTCTTTCAAAAGGAGACAACTGTCACGTTCGTCGTAAGGATCGGACCAAGGCGCAGCGTGAGTAGAGTTCCACATAATTTTAATAAATCGAAACTCACTGAACAAAACAACCAAACGAACCGTGCAGCTGCTGATGTGCACTAAGGCAACATAGACAAGATCCCACAACACAAATGAGAAGAATGGCTACCAAAATATGATCCCCAATAAGAGACAACAATAAACAGCTGTTTCTGATTGGGAACCATATCAGGCCAACATAGACATACAAAAAACCCTAGACATACAAAAACCCTAGACATACAAAAACTCGAGTACCCACCCTAGTCACACCCTGACCTATCCAAAATATATAGAAAACAGAGATATCTAAGGTCAGGGCATGACAACAACTCAGAAATGCAGAATTTCTGGAGATTTAAAAAAAAAAATCTGACAATGAGTCTGAAAGTGACCGAGGACCCCTTGTCCACTGACAAAGTCCCAGTTCCCTTTGAAGATGCTGGTGGTGATGGAGGTAGACTGACAGTGGATGAAGTACAGGAGTTCTGTGGTAGATGGAAGGCTGCCAACCATTTCACCCCTCTTGGCCCTGCTGTTTGTGTTGATGAATCCCAGTCTGGAGTGCAACGCCCCTTGCCATTTCCATCTGAGGGAGAGTGCTTCAAATTGTTTCTGATAGAGGAGCTGGTGGGAGACACAGTGGGGACCAATTGCTTTGCCTTGGAGCTACAGGAAAAGAGAGAGCCAGGAGTGGGGGGACAACCACAATTAGTGAAATGTATACATTCCTGGTGACAGTAAACAAGAACTCCCTAAGAGAATACTGGAGCAGAGATCCTATGTTTGCAACTCCCTTCTTTGCCACCCTCTTTTCCCAAGACTGCTTTCTAGTTCTGCTGCTATGACTGCATTTCATCAACAACGCTACTGCCATTCTAAATGACCCGTTATACAAAATAAGAAATGTTAACAGCTGGCAGTAAAGTGCCATGACAAACGAGACGTCCATGTCCTCTCCAATGTCCATACAGCAACCGTGTCGGCCACAGGAAAGGTGGACCACCTGACGGGAGAGAGAAACAAACCAGACTGGGTGCTTGACTAAAACCTCAAAATGGGGGCAGTGGATAAGGTTGACATGATAAACAGCTTTGTGGAATGCACTCAGAAAACGACCAAGAAGAATAAGATATTTTTCGAGGGTAGTGTCAAAATACAACATGCCAATACTTCTGACGCATTTAGCATTGTTTTACAGAGCTCATAGAAGATTGTAACTAGCTACTTAAGCACGATTGAATATAACACCATAAAAGGTGAGTAACATGAGTAATGTTACCTCGCGTGTCTGCGGTTATAAGGAATATACACAAATATATTATGCTCCATACACACAGTGAGCTACAGTAGAAACGGTATAACACGACACACAGAAACTATTATAATGTAATTAGGCACTTTGATAGAAACGCAGTCTGGATTTGAAGATGGGTGTCTGTAGTGACGCCTCTAGCACTGAGACGCTGTGCCACTTGGGAGTCTTAAGGCCAGGGTAGCTTCAAAATACAACACATGCTAATACTTTTTCAACTTCCGACTTCAACTGTAGATGTAAATATTACCTCAATTACCTCGACTAACCTGTGCCCCAGGGATATACTGTCCCCATCCGTACAGCCATCTGGGTTCTTAGTACATCGCGCAGACAAGAATAAAGAACTCTCTTTATTCAAGATGGCGGACGGAAGACAGGATGGTGCGGCAGGTGCCGCTTCTCATTCGAATGCTGTAATTTTATCTAAACCATCAGGTGTACGCCGACCCCAGCTAAGTAACTCATGCAAAGAGTTAAAGCGCAATTATGTGTTTTATCTCCAGTACATTGCCATGATTGTCAGTTATGTAGCTGCTCTACTGATAATCTCAGTGCTTCCTTGCTGGGATGACATAAATCTACTGCCTGAGAATATCAACACCAAACACATTGGTTCACCGTTCCACGGGAGCGGACAGTACACAGCGTACCATAATGTTCTGAATAATGGCCAAGTCTATCTCGCTCCCTATTCCACTGAACCACTTAGGCGTAACAAACACAAGTCCAACATTTATCAGAAACCTGTTCACTACCCTCCTGCTCTCCAGGGATGTGCAACTCAATCCTGGGCCCAACATCACCGAGCCAGCGATACGCACTGGAGTGGAAAGAGGTGGATGGCCTGTCCACTGATCGTCGCTGCTGTGGAAGTGGGTGAGTGCTATGGCCCCATGGGTTCTCTCAACACACCCGGCTCCAGGATAGATTTTGACTCTTCAAACACACCCAAGTCGCAATATGTGATCCCTGACTCAGCTTCTGGTACCCAAGCTGTTTTAATTAGTTCCCTGCATCCAGTGCAGACGGGAGGGATTGTTAATTTCGCTACCGAACTGCCCCTAATCAAAACGAAACAAAACGGCCTAAACCCAGCCGTCAGAAAACACCGAAAATGTAACTTTTTTCAATGTGTCAATCACTCTCGAGTCATCTGGGACCCACAGGCTAAGCCCAAGGGACTACTAGGGGGGCACTTGAACATTCATAGTGTCATTCCAGATAGTGATCAAATTCAACATCTACTCACAGGCTCCAACCTTGACTTCCTCTGCCTCTCAGAGACATGGCTGAAGGAAGAGGAGGGGGTGTGATGATTTACATTAAAGAACATATCCGATGTAAACAAATTGAGTGGTCATGTGATAATGAACTAGAATGTATTGGTCTGAACGTTACACTGTCTCCCCAAATGTCTTTACCCTTATTGGAATGTATAGGCCACCTTCCACCAAAAGTGTGTTTTTTGATCAGTTTAATGACATGCTTAGGGAATGTGACTTTGGGAAAGAGGTAATCTTAATGGGAGATTGTAACGTTAATTATGAAGACAAGTTTTGTAGGAAAACCCTCAAACGGATCACTAATACCTTTGTCCTTACACAGATCACTAATACCTTTGTCCTCAACCAGGGTGATTTGTTGCTCTAAAACACAGATTGATTTGGTGTTCAGTAATAAACCAGAGAGAGTGACTAAATCATTCAATATTGTTACTAGGCTATCTGATCATAGTGTAATGACCTGACTAGATCATAAAGGAACAATTGTCCAGACAGGCTTGAGTTTTAGAATTGACGGTGTATTAAACCAACTTTACACAGGCTACTGATTGGCCGTAGCCCACCCCAAATAAAGGAAAGTTAACCCACAAGCTAATCGTAAGAGAGAGAACAAAGGCTAAACCTGGTCTTAACTTCCAATGCTCCATCCCCCTGCCCAACCCCCCTCCACACCACTCTGCCAACTGCCAGGATGCCCGGCATCAGAACATTCCAGGCATTCCCGTGATTGACAGATAGCAGATTGATTGGCATGTCGGACCCTGTGAACACTGGGTACTGGTAAGTACAACACAACCACCTACTAGCCTAACACATAACACACAGCTGTCTAAGAGCAGGTTTAACCTCTCTACTGTTAGAAAGCCGGATCAACTAAGAATAACTAAGAGTGAATGAAGCTATTTTGAAAACGCAATTAAGGGAATTAACTGGAATGATCTCTTGTCCTATACAGACGTGGAAGCTGATAGTCAAGTTTTTCTATCCACAATCCAGACTACAATAAATGGTTTCCTAAAGAAAATCAAATCCAAACCTGGTCAAAAGAGCCATCTTCCTTGGCTAAATGGAGAAATCTGGAAATTGATGAAAGAACGAGATTATGCTCTAAAAATAGCCCTAAAATCTAAATTAGAGCATGACAGACGTAAGTTTACCATGTTGAGAAATAAGGTGATGAAAGAAAATCAGACAGGCCAAGGCAAACTTTTTTATTAACATAATTGGTGAAGCAAAGGGAAATTCTAAACCGATCTGGGAGAATCTAAAAAAGTTAACAGGGAAAGACCATAGTAACACTGCAAAAATACTAGAAATCATGGTGAATTACAATCTAACACAGGATGCAGTCGAAATAGCAATAGCTTTCAATTCCTACTTTTTTTTACTCTGTCAGGGTACTGACACAGAACCCCTCCACTGGTTTCTTGAGCTCAGTGCTAGTAAATGATGCTCAACCTGTCTTCATCATAAGGGAGGTTTCTGAGTCTAAGGTGAACAGGGTGATTAGCTCACTAAAGAACTCTAAAGCCAAAGATGTGCTTGGGCTAGACTCTACCTTTCTTAAAAACTACAAAGAGTCACTCATTGGCCCCATTACTAAGGTCACCAACACATCTATTGGTCTCAGGGTGTTTCCAAGGGTATGGAAGTCGGCCATAATAACGGCCATCTTTAAATCGGGCGACCCTGCTGACGTGAGTAACTACAGGCCCATTAGTATACTACCTGTGGTGTCAAAGGTTGTTGAAAGGTGTGTATCAGAACAACTGATTTCCCACCTCAACAACAGCCCCTTCACATTACACTCCATGCAGTTTTGCTTCCGAGCGAAACACTCTACTGAAACGGCCAACTGCTTTCTTCTGGAAAATGTGAACAAAGGGCGGGGGGGGGTGTTGGGGCTGTGTTTCTGGACCTAAGGAAGGCTTTTGATACTGTTAACAATGAGATTCTTATCACAAAATTGTCCAAGTTCAACTTTTCCCCTGATGCCTTGAGATGGATGGAATCATACCTTGAAGGCAGAACTCAGTGTGCCAGAGTGAGCATTGAGCTGTCGCCCACTCTTAGCTATGATGTGGGCGTGCCCCAAGGGTCAATACTGGGGCCCCTCCTGTTCAGCCTGTACATTAACGATCTGCCTTCTGTCTGTACTGGGTCTGAAGTTCAAATGTATGCAGATGATACAGTGATATATGTGCATGCAAAGAGCAAACAACAAGCTGCACAATAACTCACTACAGTAATGGTCCAGGTTACAAAATGGCTCAGTGACTCGTGTTTGCATCTCAATGTGAAAAAAACTGTTTGCATGTTCTTCACAAAGAGGGCAACAGATGCTCCTGAGCCATATGTCTATGTGTCAGGGGAGAAGCTCCAGGTGGTATCTGATTTTAAGTACCTTGGCATCATACTTGATTCCAACCTCTGTTTTAAAAAGGTGATTCAAATAACCAAATTCAACCTAGCTAATTTCCGATTTATACGAAATTGTTTCACTACAGAAGTAGCAAAACTGTACTTCAAATCTATGATACTCCCCCACTTAACATACTGCTTGACTAATTGGGCCCAAGCTTGCTGTACAACATTAAGACCTATTCAGTCTGTCTACAAACAGGCTCTCAAAGTGCTTGATAGGAAGCCCAATAGCCATCATCACTGTTACATCCTCAGAAAGCATGAGCTCCTGAGTTGGGAAAATCTTGTGCAATACACCAATGCATGTCTTGTATTCAAGATCCTAAATGGCCTGGCTCCCCCTCCACTCAGTCTTTTCTTTAAACAGAAAACCCAAACATATGGCAGCAGATCCACAAGGTCTGCCATGAGAGGTGACTGTATAGTTCCCCTAAGGAAAAGCACCTTCAGTAAATCTGTTTTCTCTGTGAGAGCTTCCCATGTCTGAATACACTGCCATCAGACACACATAACTGCACCACATATCACACTTTCAAAAAATGCTTGAAGACATGGCTAAAGGTCAATCAGATTTGTGAACATGGTCCCTAGCTGTGTGTTGCCGCTTTCCATGTTGTCTTTTGTCTGTAGCTTGTGAGGTGTGGAAACACTTTGTTGCTTTTATGAATTTTGTCTTGCTGCTTTTTGTTCTATGTTGCTATGTCTGTATGCTACGTCTTGCTTGTCCTATGTTGCTATTGTCTATATTGTAATTGTTTTTAATAACCTGCCCAGGGACTGCGGTTGAAAATTATCCGGCTGGCTAAAACCGTCACTTTTACTGAAACGTTGATTAATGTGCACTGTCCCTGTAAAAATAAACTCAAACTCAAACTCTCTGGGAAGAAGAAAGGATGTGGTGTATGTTTCATGATTAACCACTCATGATTAGTATAGAAACTCAAGTCCTTTTGTTCACCCGACCTAGAATACTTCACAATCAAATGCCGACTGTATTACCTCCCAAGAGAACTCTCATTGGTTATTGTCACAGCCTTGTATATTCCCCCTCACGCCGATTCCACGACGGCCCTCAAGGAACTACACTGGACTTTATGCAAACTGGAAACCACATATCCTGAGTACGCATTTATTGTAGCTGGGGATTTTCACAAAGCAAATTTGGGGGAAACGCTACCGAAGTTAGACCAGCACATTGACTGTAGTACTCGCACTGGTTAGACATTGGACCGCTCATACTCAACTTTTCGAAATGCATACAATGCATGCTCCCCTCCCCTTCAACAAATCTGATCACAACTTAATTTTGCTCTTCCCTTCCTATAGGCAGCAACTCAAACAGGAAGTACCTGTGCTAAGTTCTTTTCAACGCTGGTCTAACCAATCGGAATCCATGCTTCAAAATTGTTTTGATCATGCAGACTGGGATATGTTCCGGGTAGCCATTTAACCATGGCAAGGTGACTGGGAATATGGCTGCAAAACATCACTACAGAGACAAAGGGGAGTCGTAGTTCAACGGCTCAGACACGAGACGTGTGTGGCAGGGTCTACAGACAATTAGGGACTACACAGGCAAAACCAGCCACGTCGTGGACACCGATGTCTTGTTTCGAGACAAGCTAAACACCTTCTTCACCCGCTTTGATGACAACACAGTGCCACCAAAGCGTCCCACTACCAAGGACTGTGGGCTTTCCTGCTTCGTGGCTGACGTAAGACATTTAAACGTGTTATCTCTCGCAAGGCTGCCGGTCCAGACGGCATCCCTAGCCGCATCCTCAGAGCATGCACAGACCAGCTGGCTGGAGTGTTCACGGACATATTCAATCTCTCCCTGTCCCAGTCTGCTGTCCCCACTTGCTTCAAGATGTCCACAATTGTTCCTGTACCCAAGAAAGCAAAGGTAACTGCACTAAATGACTATTACCCCATAGCACTCACTTCTGTCATCATGAATTGCTTTGAGAGGCTAGTTTAGGATCATATCACCTCTACCTTACCTGAAACCCTAATCCCACTACAATTTGCTTACCGCCCCGGTAGATCCACAGACAATGCAATCGCCATCGCACTGCCCTATCTAAGAATGCTGTTCATTGACTATAGCTCAGCATTCAAGACCATAGTACCCTCTAAGCTCATCATTAAGCTCGGGGCCCAGGGTCTGAAACCCACCCTGTGCGACTGGGTCCTGGACTTCCTGATGGGAGGCCCCCCAGGGGTAAACATATGAAACAACACAGGGGCCCCACATAGATGCGTGCTCAGCCTCCTCCTGTTCACCCACGACTGTTCACCCTTGACTGAGTACAAAATAACAAAAGAATAGTCAAAACAGTTCTGACAGGTGCAACAAACACTAAACAGAAAAATAACCACCCGCAACTAACAGTGGGAAAACAGGCTACCTAAGTATGTTTCTCAATCAGAGACAACGATAGACAGCTGCCTCTGATTGAGAACCACACCCGTCTTTAACATAGAAATACAAAATCTAGACATACAAACATAGAATGCCCACCCACATCACACTGACCAAACAAAAAATAGAAACATACAAAGCAATCTACGGTCAGGGCGTGACACATAGTGTCTATGCCTAGGGCTCTGAGCATTTGTTTTGTTGCTGTTGAATTGGACTATTCTTGTCTCTGTACCTCATTTTAATTATCAGTGTGGTAGAGGTGTTTGTGCGTCATGTTTAGTCTGTAAGGAGTTTCACTGGAAAGGTCAGAGTCATTATGGGTGGCTAATCAGTGCTGCATCAATGGAGACGTATGCTTAACAACACCTGTAGCTGTCCATTGCCCTGCAGACCTGTGTGTGTGTGTGTATGTGTGTCAGAGGGGAAGGATGCCACATTGTATGCCACCAGCAAATCTCCTAGGAGCTCTGAACGTGACCATATTCATCATTGCCCTTCAGACTGGGGGGAAAGGTGTGGAGGGTGCAGAGTGTGGAAAAACAAGTGTTGGCGACACTGAGCGATGACCTCGGCGGCGGGCGGGTGGTCCAACTTGGACTGGGTCAAAATTCTCTGAGGAACTCTTAATAGAAAATAGATTGGATGTACAATATGTTTCATGTACGTTTCTATGTAACACGACAGCTAGGCTTACAAAGCTAACGGTAATATACCAAAGTTGAACTGCCCAGTGGTGGAAATATACTCAATTGTCATATTTGAGTAAAAGTAAAGATACCTTAACAGAAAATGACTCAAGTAAAAGTGAAAGTTACCCAATAAAATACTACTTTAGTAAAAGTCTATAAGTATCTGGTTTTAAATGTATTTAAGTACAGTGGTAGAAAAACTACTACATTGTCATACTTGGGTAAAAGTAAATGCTAAACATCCTTATATTAAGCAAACCAGAAGGCACTATTTTCATCTAATTTTAAATTACGGACAGAAAGGGGCACACTCCAACACTCAGACATAATTTACAAACACAGTAGTTGTGTTTCGTGAGTCCTCCAGATCACAGGCAGTAGGGATGACAAAGTGTTATATTTATAGGTGCCATAATTCTGTCCTGCTTGAGCATTTTAAATGTAACGAGTACTTTTGTGTGTCAGGGAAAATGAAAGGAGTAAAAAGTACATTATTTTCTTAGGGAATGTAGTGGAGTAAAAGTAAAAGTAAAAAAATATATAAATAGTAAAGTAAAGTACAGGTACCCCAAAAAAATACTTAAGAATATTCTTTAAATTATTTTTACTTAAGTACTTTACACCACTGGTACTGCCAATGTTTGTCTATGGAGATTGCATGGCGGTGTGCTGAATTTTATACACTTGACAGCACCTGGTGTGGCTGAAATAGCCAAATCCACTCATTTGAAGGGGTGTCCACATACTTTTATATAATAGTGTATCTGTGCCCAACAGACCCATATCTGTATTCCAGTCATGTGAAATCCATAGATAAGGGACTAATGCATTAATTTCAGTTGACTGATTTCCTTATATGAACTGTAAATCAGTAAAATCTTTGAAATTATTGCATGTTGCGTTTATATTTTTGTTCAGTGTGTAATGTTAGTTATATTGTACTGTTGAAGCTAAAAACATAAGTATTTCGCTGTACCTGAAATAACATCTGCAAAATATGTGTATTTGACCATTTTATTTGATTGCGTTGTCACACTCAACAGATGGGTTTTGTAACCAGCAGAAGTGCTTGAAAATTGGCTCACGGACACCATTGACCTCATCCAAAAGTATATTTCCTTGTGGATGGTTTCTGTTCCATTTTAGTGCGTAGCAGTCTAGTGCTCGGGATGTCTGGAGTGCCTCTCCAATCAGTCATTGGACAGCCTGTAATTGACTCTGATTCCCAATAGCTACAAAGCATGAAGCATTCTCTCAGTCATTTCCCCAGACCAGAGCTCTGCTCGACTACACTGTTGCAATGTTCACCTGTTGAAGTGATAATGATAGAGAAGAAAGACAGAATTTTTTACCCTCATGGGAGAAACTTCATTTTCACTACTTGGCAGAGTGAGAGAGAAAGAAACTGGATCGTCGAAATCAAATCCAATTGCATGTGTCACATGCTTCGTAAACAACAGGTGTAGATTTACAGTGAAATGCTCACTTACGGGACCTTCCCATCAATGTAAAGAGAAAATGATAGAAAAACAATTATAACACAAGGAATAAATACACATTTTATAATTATCACTCTATTTGGAGGAAACGGGGAAGCACACTGTCCTTTCTATCCTAGACCCGTCTGTCTGTTTTCATTCCTGCAATCTTCACACTTCAAATTAAGTAATGTTCTGTTTTTGTTAGACAATAGCAACAAAGAAAGCAAAATTACAAATATAAAATCTGAAATGGAAATGAAATTATCAAGTGGGTGTCACCCACCACTCAATGCATCGAGCCAACTTTCCTAGAAATGCAAGAACATGCAGTGCCTTCAGAAAGTATGCATACCCCTTGACTTAATTTACATTTTGTTGTGTTATAGCATGAATTAAACATGTTTTAAATATTTTTTTAAATGCTTACCTATCTACACACTACCCCATAATGACAAAGTGAAAACATGATTTTATAATTTTTTTGCACATGTATTGACAGTGAAATGTGTATTTACAGTATATAAGTATTCACACGCCTCAGACTGAACCAGGTTTTCCTCTGGGATTTTGCTTGTGCTTAGCTCTACTCCATTTAGTTCTATAAACAAACAAAACTCCCTAGACCTTGCCAATGACAAGCATACCCATAACATGATGTGGCCACCATCATGTTTGAAAATATGAAGAGTGGTACTCAAAAAATGTAATGGTTGTGAATTCTTTCTGAAGGCACTGTATCAAACCAAATCAAATCAAATGTACATCAGCTGATATCTCAAAGAGCTGTACAGAAACCCAGCCTAAAACCCCAAACAGCAAGCAATGCAGGTGTAGAAGCACGGTGGCTCGGAAAAACTCCCTAGAAAGGCCAGAACCTAGGAAGAAACCTAGAGAGGAACCAGGCTATGAGGGATGGCCAGTCCTCTTCTGGCTGTGCCGGGTGGAGATTATAACAGAACATGGTCAAGATGTTCAAATGTTCATAAATGACCAGCATGGTCCAATTATAATAAGGCAGAACAGTTGAAACTGGAGCAGCAGCATGGCCAGGTGGACTGGGGACAGCAAGGAGTCATCATGTCAGGTAGTCCTGAGGCATGGTCCTAGGGCTCAGGTCCTCCGAGAGAGAGAAAGAGAGAAAGAGAGAATTAGAGAGAGCACACTTGAATTCACACAGGACATTAAATAGGACAGGAGAAGTACTCCAGATATAACAAACTGACCCTAGCCCCAGGCTGAAAAAGTTTAAGAACCCTTGCTTTAGTGGATAACAATGATGTAATCAGATCACCTCAGTGACGTTATTTCGTAACAGGTAATTTGATGTCATCACAATAGTATTTCATTTATTATGATGGTACGGAAAAGAAGAATATTACATACACATTACACCAGAGCTCTCCAAACCTTTTCCTGGTTCTTGCTCCAACCCTAATCTAGCGCACCCAATTCTAATAATCAGCTGGTTGTTAAAACCTCTTGGGGCTAGGGGGCAGAATTTTCACTTTCGGATAAATAGCGTGCCCAATTTCAACTTCCTGCTACTCATGCCAAGAATATAAGATATACATATTATTCATAGATTTCGATAGAAAACACTCTGAGGTTTCTAAAACTGTTTGAATCATGTCTATGAGTATAACAGAACGTATGTAGCAGGCAAAACCCAGAAGACTAACTGTTCAGAATTTTGTTTTTCCTCTCTCTGTTCCCTGAGTTGTCATTGCCCAGGGATATTTCTTAGGAACTTGTTTTCAGTTCGTACCGCTTGCACTGGATGTCACCGGTCTTTGGAATTTGGTTGAGGTTATTCCTTTGTGCAATGAAGAAGTAGGCCAACTAGGAACTGGTACACTGTTGAGAGTTGCGCAAGACGTAAAAAGTATCGCTGGTATGTTTTCATTCCTGTATTGAACACAGAAAGACCTGTCTACAATTTGATTGATTATTAACGTTTAAAAATACCTAAAGTTGTATTACAAAAGTACTTTGAAATATTTTGGCAAAGTGATAGGCAACTTTTGAAATATTTTGTAATATTCTGTTTTTTTCTGGATCAAACGCGCTTTATAAATGGACATTTTGGATATATATGGACGGAATTAATCGAACAAAAGGACCAATTGTGATGTTTATGGGACATATTGGAGTGCCAACAAAAGAGGCTTGTCAAAGGTAATGCATGTTTTACATTTTATTTCAGCGTTTTGTGTAGCGCCTGCAGGGTTGAAATACGCTAACCCCTTTGTTTACTGCTGGTGCTATCATCAGATAATAGCTTCTTATGCTTTCACCGAAAAGCATTTTTAAAATCTGACATGTTGGCTGGATTCACAACGAGTAGCTTTAATTGAGTATCTTACATGTGTGATTTAATGAAAGTTTGAATTTTATAGTATTTTATTTGAAACTGGCACTCTGCATTTCACCTGGCAATTGGCCAGTTGAGACATTTGCGTCCCGCCTATCCCTAACTAGTTTAAACTGAATCAGATTAATTACAACTGGGGCTGGAGCAAAAAGCCTACAGGCTAGCTCTCCATGAATAGGTTTGGAGAGCACTGCATTACACCAATAAAAGTGCAATGCACTTTTGATGATATTTGGATGAAACTCGATCAGAAAAGTAGGATAACCAAAGTATAGAAGATTACTGTTGCTGGTACATTGATAAAGTTTGATCATAAAGTTACTGACCCCTTCCCCCGTGTCAAAAACTTGAATTCAGGAGGCAGGATTATAAAGGTTTAAGTGTGACATCACATGAAGCCTCTCATTTGAATACATCAATGGTAACGTCTTATCTCTTACCTAATTTAAATAAGAACCCCCTTGTAACCGTCATTGCAGCAAGCATGTTCGCAGAGTGGTGTGGTTTACATAGCTAACTAGCTAGTCTACTGGTGCCAAAATTTGACTGTAGGGTGTCAGCAAATATAATTGCAGGTTATCCCTATTTATTTATGGCAAAGATAGGTTATAGGTTTTCCCTTTCATCTGTGTCTGGTGTTAGCTAGTTACGGGCTAGCTAAGTCTTCAGCCAGCATGGAGCAAAAGGGGGGGAAGAGTTGTTCAAAACTCCCACACAGTTGTCATGTCAACACATCTGTCAGCGCTGCGGCAAACTGGAACAGAAGAGACAAGCCAAACTGGAGATGTACACTGACTATACAAAACATTAAGAACACCTAAGCTGTGTTCAAATACTCTTGGACCTAGACTTGGCGCGCCGGTACCGCTTGCCGTGCGGTAGCAGAGAGAACAGTCTGTGACTAGGGTGGCTGGAGCCTTCCTACCACCTGGTATAGAGGTCCTGGATGGCAGGAA